>NC_064291.1:33605259-33658286 GCF_019186545.1 Solanum stenotomum | reverse complement strand
ATATGGCCCCATTTGAGGCATTGTATGGGAGGAGATGTAGGTCTCCCATTGGCTGGTTTGATTCATTTGAGGTGAGGCCTTGGGGTACCGATCTCTTGAGGGAATCATTAGAGAAAGTGAAATTCATTCAGGAGAAGCTTTTAGCAGCTCAGAACAGGCAGAAAGATTATGCAGATCGGAAGGTCAGGGACTTGGAGTTTATGGAGGGTGAGCAGGTCTTGCTAAAGGTTTCACCCATGAAGGGTGTGATGCGGTTTGGTAAGCGAGGTAAGCTTAGTCCGAGGTACATTGGGCCATTTGAAGTTCTTAAGCGCGTGGGGGAGGTGGCCAATGAATTGGCCTTGCCTCTAGGGTTGTCAGGGGTGCACCCGATATTTCATGTGTCCATGCTAAAAAAATACCATGGTGATGGAAACTACATTATTCGTTAGGATTCAGTACTGCTTGATGAGAATCTGTCTTATGAGGAGGAGACTGTAGCTATTCTAGATAGGGAGGTTCGCAAGTTGAGGTCAAAAGAGATTGCATCTATCAAGGTTCAGTGGAAGAATCGGTCAGTTGAAGAGTCCACTTGGGAGAGTGAGGCTGATATGCATGAAAGATATCCACATTTTTTTGTCGATTCAGGTATCCTTTCTTACCCTCACCTTCTTTTGATCGTTCGAGGACGAATGATGGGTAAATTGGTATCTACTGTAACGACTCATTTGGTCGTTTTGAGTACTAGAGCTTTTTATTGTATAAAATACTCTTCCGATAGATTTTAAATGAGTGCTTTGGACTATTCGTAACTACAATTATGAAATTAGTAAGGTAGTTTTTATAATTAAGTTAGTTGGTGGTTATAGAAGATAGCATTAAAACAAATAGTGGACCACTTCTACCACCCCATAATTAGGCTTAATAATAATTAGGGATTTCCATCGTGAGTTTGAAACTCAACAGAACTTCAACTACAGTGATACAAATTGCAGAGAGGCCGACGACTACTTCAGGTAAATCCAAAATCCAATATGTATTTTGTGAATATGAACAAAGGCTTTATGATTATTATTATATTATTGCTATTAGATGGGAAATTGAAAAGAACGAGGTTTCAGTAGTAGTGTTAGGTTGAATTTTGGTGGTTAATGGCGTTGAGTGTGAGATTGTGAGAGACAAATTTGTCTCCCACGGATTGGCTGATTTCCAATGAGATTATTTAATTGAGTTAGGAAAATTGCCTTAGGGATCATAATAATGATAAGATGGGTCACTTTATATTCTAAATAAATGATTGAATTTCCTTGAAGTTTAGATGTTAGTTCTTAAATTTAAGGGACAAACTTTGGTTGGGTTGATTAAACTATTGTGAAGTACTAAAACAATAAGTGGTAAACTATTGTTTATTGAGTTGAAGAGTGGATTGCAGATGGAAGTTTTATAGAATTAAATTGTCACTGTTATGTCCATATTTTGGAATGGGTTTCATGGGTTTCCGTGTTACATTGGTTAGTTTATTTTGTGGCTTCATGAGTTAGCTGCCACTGGTATCGTGACCAGTGTTTCAGTTTTACCATATTATAAACTAAAATTTGATAGATTGAGATAGAGGTAATTAAATATAAGGTATAGTATATTATATGAATTACATTAAAGTTATGCTAATGGGAGGAATTAAGACTTACCCTTAGGTTTGAACTTTAGGAAGTTGATTATAGAATTAGGTGAATTTTTGGGTATAGGAGGGACATAGAATAATATGAGTGTTTATAGGCTTGTTAACTTACAAATTATGCATATATACTTGATAGATTGGAAAGGTTCGGAGCCATTGAGGAAAGGAAAGGCATTGGAGAAGTAGTTTGCCTGACGTCAGTTCTTCGGTGGAGGTAGGTTATGGTTTGTTCTATTTGATAGATAAACTCTTAATAGCGATTGATATGCATTGAATCATATTGTGAAGTTCTCTATGTACTTGACTATGTGATTATGTGGCTTGGTTGTGTGGTTTGTGATTGGTCTAAAATCCTGAGACCGTGAGATTTATAATCTGAAAACCTCTCTATTGAAGTTATGACTTGAATAAAGAGGGCTTGATGTAATATTATTAATGAATTGAAAAGTAGTGATAATAAATGATAAATTAATAATATTATTGGATCGGAGTATCACGTTTCGACACGATATTTTTGGATCGGAGTGTCACGTTCCTACACAGTATTTTTGGATCGGAGTGTCACGTTCCGACATGGTATTATTGGATCGGAGTGTCACGTTCCGACACGGTATAATTGGATCGGAGTGTCACGTTCCGACACGGTAACCTTAAAGGAAAAAAATATTGAATTGACTTAATGTACTCAATCTCAATGAACGCATTTCCCAAATGAGTGTGATGTAGAGGCATGAGTCCTCGTGTGTGTGCTTGATATTGTGATTGATTACGTACTTGCTTCAACTGTTACTTGTTCATGTTGTGGTTTCTTATCATCTGCTAAGTGTTATAGTTAACTTTATACTATTATTCATTGTATATTAGTTTCTATTTTGGGTTGGCCGATGATACCTACTCAGTACGCGTTCCTTGTACTGATCCCTACTTGTGTTTTCTTCGTTTTTCTTTTGTGGAGTGCAGCAAGTGTACCATCGACTTCGACTCGCCCTCAGCTCTAGCCAGTCTCCAGCAAATCAGATTTCAGGGTGAGCTATTCCTTCTAGCTCATGCTGGGTTCTCTCAATTATGGTGTGATGTCCTTGAATTCCGGACATGGACCATCGTATTTACTTATTTCGGGGTCTCTAATACTTTTAGACTTGATATGTTAAGAACAGATGTCCTTGATGTGATGACTTTCAGATTTTGGGGATAATATGTAATAGACTTTAGAGGTTTATTTGATTGGTTACTTTGATAAGTTTTGGAGCTTCCGCGTTATTATTGTTAGTCGTAGTTAAATTATTGGTATATGTTGGGGTTTAGATTCCTTGGTCCGCCCACTTAGGAGGTGAACTGTGGGTTTCACTCATGACTCAATTTGGGTCGTGACAAACTTGGTATCAGAGCGTTAGGTTCGATGATCTCATCACACAAGGACAGGTCTAGTAGAGTCTTGCGGAACGGTACGGGGACGCCTTTACTTTTCTTCAAGAGGCTATAGGACTTTAGGAAAACTCACATTTTTCTTTCTTTCTGTTATTACTTGAATCCAATTGGTATCTAGGTGATACAAATTGGTATCTGACCTTCTTCAATCTATCTCGCAGATGATCGGAACTAGAGAACCAGGTGTGACAACACCAACACTGGCAAGACAGGGTACGCCTGAGCCAACCGTTGGGGCTGCAGCTAGAAGGGGAGCAGTGGCAAGAGGTCGTGGTAGAGGTCGCGGGAGAAGGCCCACTAGAGGCAGAGGACAAACACCTGGTCCAGCTAGGGATAGAGTGGTGACTCATCCACCGACTAGCGAGGTAGTGAGAGAGAGTGATGAAGGGGAAGATGAGCAGATTCAAGAGAAGGAAGTACCACCCCAGCCTACTCCAGAGATGATTAATCAGGTTCTCACTTATCTTAGCGGGTTATCTGATCAGGGGCAGGCACCCCCAGCATTTTCTTCACTAGCACCTCAAGTTTAGGGAGTATAACATGCAGCCGATGTGGCTCCTCGCATGGATGCGTCCTTGGAAACAGGCATGTTTCCCTGATTGACAACATGGCCTATAATGACTAGTGACCAGCATGATCTCTTTATTAAGTTCTTAAAGCTGAAACCTCCAGTTTTCAAGGGTACTGAATCTGAAGATGCTTATGATTTCCTGGTGGATTGTCATGAGTTGTTACATAAGATGGACATAGTGGAGCGATTCGTTGTTGAGTTTGTGACCTACCAGTTTCAAGGGGATGCCAAAATGTGGTGGCGGTCTCATGTGGAGTGTCAACCAGCAAAGGCACCACCTATGACTTGGACATCATTTTCTAGCTTATTTATGGAGAAGTACATACCCCGAACTTTGAGAGACAGAAGGAGAGATGAGTTCCTGAACATAGAGCAAGGAAGGATGTCTGTAGCAGCTTATGAGGCTAAATTTCGTGCGTTATCCAGGTATGCCACTCAGCTTTGCTTCAGTCCGCAGGAGCGGATTCGCCGCTTTGTAAATGGATTAAGGTCAGATTTGCAGATCCCAGCTTTACAGGTAGCTGCTTCTGCAAAATCTTTTCAGGAAGTGATTGATTTTGTGATAGAGGTAGAGGGGGTGAAGCCGGATGACTTCACCAAGGTGTCAACATTTAAAAAGTTTCGTAAGGGAGGTGAGTTTGGTGGTTCGTACTCCATAGGGCAGAGTTCAGGGGGCTATCCACCCCGTCCTATTCAATCTTCATTGCAGGCTTCAGTTGAGGGTCCGTTGCGGACCAGTCAACCTTTTTCTGAGTTTGGGGGTTACCTCCAGTCTTCTTCGTCTTCACAGAGACCTACACTCGACTCTAGGACTTGTTATGGATGTGGAGAGGCCGGACATATCAAGAAATATTGTCCAAAGCATAGTCAGGTTCGGTACGATCAGAGTTACAGATCCCCAGCAGTTAGAGGTAGAGGTGGTCATGGTAGAGGCCGTCATTCTGGAGGACGTGGTGGCCAATGTAATGGTGGTCACCAGTTCAACCGGGGTGGCGGGCAGGTTGGAACTACTGGAGCGCAGCCCGGCAGAGGCAATGGACAGACAGGTGATAGAGCCCATTGTTATGCTTTCCCCGGGAGGTCAGAGGCAAAGACATCTGATGCTGTTATCACATGTACTCTTCTGGTCTGTGATCGCATGGCTTCTCTATTGTTTGATCCTGGATCCACNTGTCCTTGAATTCCGGACATGGACCATCGTATTTACTTATTTCGGGGTCTCTAATACTTTTAGACTTGATATGTTAAGAACAGATGTCCTTGATGTGATGACTTTCAGATTTTGGGGATAATATGTAATAGACTTTAGAGGTTTATTTGATTGGTTACTTTAATAAGTTTTGGAGGTTCCGCGTTATTGTTGTTAGTCGTAGTTAAATTATTGGTATATGTTGGGGTTTAGATTCCTTGGTCCGTCCACTTAGGAGGTGAAGTGTGGGTGCCACTCATGACTCAATTTGGGTCGTGACAAAAGCTCCATAGTAAACATAAAATTTGATATGGAGCGCAATTATGCAAACTATAATTGTAACATACGAATATAATTTTTATGTTTGCTATATGTGAAAGTTGCTCAATTATCAATTATATGTCTAAATAATATGAGAATTTTAAGATTTTTAAATTTATTTTTTATTTTATTTTCTCAAGTTTGCTAAAAAAAAATCGAAATATATTACGTGCACAACACATATCTGTATTAGGCAAAGAAAAAAAGAGTAAAAATTAAAATGCTTGATGTCTTAACTCTTTCAAACTCAAAGGATCTGATCTCATTCTAAACACTTATTTTTTAAAATCAAAATATCTCAAATTAGAAATTTTAATTTATGACTTTTATTATAAGTTTTAAGTTTTAAGCTTCTTTAAATTGACTCTTACTCTCTTTACTTCAATTTTTTTATTTAATTCTAATTTGATATAAAAGTTTAAAAAGTAAATAAGTTTTAAATCTAATGATAGTACGAAAGTAAGTATATGAATAATATATTAAAATATTTTTAATTTTATGATTTTAAATATACTAAATAAAAAGTCAAAATAAAAAACAAAACATTTCTCAAAAATTGATTTTAAAAAGGAAAAGGCAGAGATTCCTTCCTTAATTTGTTTCGAAAAATCAGTTACACGCTTAAACTATTATGACGACCTATTACACACCTTTACTACTTACAAGTGAATTTACTTATCCCCTAAAATTGATGTGGCAAAATAATTTTTTTAAAAAATAAAAATAGGCGCGTCAGATTTATTAAAGTAGAAAATAAGTCAAAATCAATTAAACCCCACCCACCCTCTTCTTCGTCACCCTCACCCTCACACTCTTGAAGGATCACATTTTTCTCCTCTTTCTTTTAAGCAAAAATCTCTCCTTCTTCCTTCTTCGATTTAATTCTTCTCAGCTTGCTTAGCAAATTACTTATCATCAATCTAAGTTTTATGAGTTTTGATTTGTGTTTGTTAACAAATGATTTCTTAATGTCATCGGTGGAATAGAATATTGGGGGTTTCTTAGCCACCACAGCTATAATGGGCTTTTTTGAGTGAATGAGAGAATTTCCCACTCCATGAATCAGCTCCAGATTTTGATTTGTGTTCTTGGCGGTCATTGTTGAAATTTTCTTCTTTGTAATTTTGGTATGAAGAAAATATAATTTTTAAAGAATCTTAATAATTAATGAGAGATTAATTAGTGTAAATTATAGTTAAAAAAGAAAAGTTAATTAAAAATAAAAAGACTACAGTTTTTTTTTTTAATTTCTGACATGGCACTGATGTGGCAGCAAGTGTAATACACCACATATTGTGAGTGGTGTTACACGTCCCAGAAGGTAAATAAATTCACTTTTAAATAGTAAAAATGTGTAATAGATCGTCATAATAATTTAAATGTGTAATTGACTTTTCGAGATAAGTTCAAGAGGGGATCTATGCCTTTTCTCATTTAAAAAAAAAAAAACTAAATCGAAAAAATTAAAAGTAAAAGAATACTAAAAACAAAAAGCATAATTGAAATGATGGAATTGATACGAATTGGACAGTTTTAAAAGCAAACCTAATATTTATAATAATAATAAGATAAATAATTAAAAAAAACATCCATTAATTTTATCATTATTTTATTCTGAATTTCTGTTTACCCATGAAATAGAGCTGTTCCCAGTGAAAGGGACTTTGAAAAGAACTTGTTGATAAGACGTCGACGTTAACGGCGTTAACTGTCCGTCCAATTATGTAGCTAAATGAAGGACTCTTTTAAATAGTGGGACCTAAGTGTACAATTATTATTTATTTACTTCTTTTGGTCAGAAAGAGGAGACAGATGACCTTCCCGAGGTTAAAAAAAAAGTAGCCAGTAAAATTTTCTGACGGCAGGTAAAAGTGTGGGTTTTTACCTTTTTACAGCGAGACGGACAAGTACAGTTCGTGGGGTCTCACTTTATGATCTATCTTGGCTCATAACTCCTTAACTTTTGTTTTTTTCCTCCTCCATTTCTTTCTTTGGCATAAATATCGTTTGATAGCTCATTAACATTAGATTTATATAAGTAATAAGTAATAGAAGAATTAATATAAGGGTTATTTGGTGTGATGAATATAAGGAATTTAGTTTTAGAATAAATTTTAAGTAGTCTTTAATTTCTTGTTTGGTTGTAAAGGTTGGAATAACTTATCTCAGGATTAATAATTAGTTTTAGAATAAGTTATCTTGGGATAAAGTATGTAAAATAATTTATCTTGAAATAAAGTATGTAAAATAACAAAAACATCCCTGTAAACTCTCTTTTATACATCACTAGTGAACTTGTTCGCGCTTCGCGCGATAATAAAAAATATCCCCGATCTGACCTTCGAAGTTCTCTTCTCATACTCCTCATTCTGGTTTAATCTTTATCTAATACCTCAATATTATAAATAATCAAAAAAATTATTTTGCTCTTTTATTTTTTGTTCGAAAAGATATACAAACGTACAAGTCTATCTTAAATTTTGAAAACTAAATCAAACCTACAATTAAATTTTAAACAATATGAATTTAGATAACCAATAAGAAGAATATTGGTGTTATACATAAAATTTGTTACTCATCACATAGGGATAAAAAATAGTGAAAGACATCATTTTGGTGCTATACATATTCACTATAAGTGTGTAATTATGACAATAATGGTTAAAAAAGGTCTTTAAAATAGATAATTATGATAGATAACCAAAGATTAAAAAAACTGAAATCTTAAAGAACCCATTTACAGGTTATTTAAGAGCAACAATTAGCTTGAATGGGATGAATGCAATAGCGTGGGAAAATATTAATTAACTAAGGGACTTTTGAGTTTTTCTCATAATTAAAAGAGTTAAAGAAAATTAATTTTCTAACATAGCATATGTAACATAAATTAAGAAAATTAAAGGAGTGATTTTTTTTATAAACATAACACATTATATAGGAGTAATGAAAATAAAGATTATTTTTTATATTAAAGAATATGAATAAATGAAGGAGTACTAATTGACTTATTCATTTTTGTACAATAATTAAAATACATAAATATATATATATATATATATATTGATTGTAAGTAAATTAAATAATAAAGATAGATGAATTTAAATTATTAAGATCATTGTCATTTTGTAATTCGGAGAAGGTAAAAAAATATTAAAATTTTTAAGAGTGAAAATTAGAGAGATGTGAATTATAGATATTTTTTAGTCCTTGTAAATAGACATATGGAGAGTTTTTGTTGTAATTGTTCCTCTACTAATAAAATATTTGTGTACAATAAATTAAGTAATTACCTTTACAATAAAATAATTGATTAAATAAGAAAAAATGCCTAAAAAGAGAGACACCTCCTCTGTGTTTCTCCTTTACATATAAGAAATGGGAGGATGAAATACCAATTGACATATGTACTTTTGTACAATAATAAGCAAATAGAATTATAGAAAAAATATAAAATAAATAAATAAAATTGATTTTAAAAAAAGGTGCATCGCTTCTCTAATATTGATAAGAAGCTCTCCTTTCCTTAGTCTCGAATTGTGATCCATCTTGCGCTCCTCTAACATGTTCCTTTAAACATTTACCTGTAAAATAAGAAGTTGGACTCCATATGTTAAAAACTAATTAGTCCATGTAAAATATGAAAATGTATACATAATTTTATTTTATTAAAACATAAACATTTAACCATAACACCCTAAATCATTGAGATGATAGCAATTTTTGTCAAATGTGGCATGTATTTCTGATACTTATATAGGGATAGGTGAAGTCATGNATATATATATATATATATATATATTGATTGTAAGTAAATTAAATAATAAAGATAGATGAATTTAAATTATTAAGATCATTGTCATTTTGTAATTCGGAGAAGGTAAAAAAATATTAAAATTTTTAAGAGTGAAAATTAGAGAGATGTGAATTATAGATATTTTTTAGTCCTTGTAAATAGACATATGGAGAGTTTTTGTTGTCATTGTTCCTTTACTAATAAAATATTTGTGTACAATAAATTAAGTAATTACCTTTACAATAAAATAATTGATTAAATAAGAAAACATGCCTAAAAAGAGAGACACCTCCTCTATGTTTCTCCTTTACATATAAGAAATGGGAGGATGAAATACTAATTGACATATTCACTTTTGTACAATAATAAGCAAATAGAATTGTAGAAAAAATATATAAAATATATAAATAAAATTGATTTAAAAAAAAGGTGCATCACTTCTCTAATATTGATAAGAAGCATAAGAAGTTGGACTCCATATGTTAGAAACTAATTAGTCCATGTAAAATATGAAAAATTATACATAATTTTTTTATTAAAACATAAATATTTAACCATAACACCCTAAATCATTGAGATTATAGCAATTTTTGTCAAATGTGACATGTATTTTTGATACTTATATAGTGACCGGTGAAGTCATGAGAATTAATCAAAAGGAAGATAAAAAAATCCTTTTATTTTGTAGAGTAACCATTTAGGTGGAGTTATTAATTAGAGTATTAATGATAGGCTTTTGAATTTCATAAACTGAAAAAAATTATGAAAAATAAAGAAGAGTAAATGAGGGAGGTGTAATTAAGGAAATATAATTTTAAAGTTATTTTTAACCTTTTAATATAGCATATAAATAGAGAATAAATAAGAAGATTCAAAAAAAATGAGAAAAAAAATAAATGTGAATGTTGGCCATTGAGAGGTGCCACATCACATAGATTATATTTAGCTTTATTATATATATAGATTTTCATATTCATGTATATTAACATAATTTTTAACAACATTTATAATAACATTAACAACCTTAATTATTCGTTGTTTTTATGATAATATATTTTTCTATTAAAAATATACATTTTTTATAAATACAAGTTTTATTTATGAATATATTATAAGTTGAATTTATTTGTCCAATTCTTATGTTTATTTATATTTTTGATTTCTCTTAAAATGTTTACTCCACTATTAAATTACATACTTTTAATTAAATAGTTTATTCCTCACTTAAAAATTATATTTTATATAGGGAAAAGGCTCAAATATGCCATCGAACTTTCAGAAAAGGCTCATTTATGTCATCCGTTAAAAGTTTGGCTCATCTATACCATTACCGTTTAAGAAAAGGCTCATTCATGCCATTATTTTTTAACAGTGGTTTTGCAAAACCATTTTTTACACGTGGCCAATTATAATTCGGCCACGTCATTATTATTTTTATAAAAAAAAATCAAAATTTTGAATTATAATTCAGTCACGTCATTATTATTTTTTTAATTCAATTTTTGTTCAGAATTTCAATTTTTTATAAAAAAAATTAATGATGTGGCCGAATTATAATTTGTCACGTGTAAAAATGGTTTTGCAAAAATTGAATTAAAAAAAAATAATGACGTGGCCGAATTATAATTCAATTTTTGTTCAGAATTTTGATTTTTTTTATTTAAAAAATTAATAACGTGGCCGAATTATAATTGGCTATGTGTAAAAAATGGTTTTGCAAAACCACTGTTAAAAAATAATGGCATGAATGAGCCTTTTCTTAAACGGTAATGGCATAGATGAGCCAAACTTTTAACGAATGACATAAATGAGTCTTTTCTGAAAGTTCAATGGCATATTTGAGCTTTTTTCCTTTTATATATCAATTAAAATGTAGATAACTTTGGTAATAAAATTTCTTTTACTTTAAAGCTGAATAAGGTGAAAGTTTTATTTTTACTAAATAGGATGAAAGCTTTATTTTTAAGCTAAATAAGATGGAAATTTTATTTTTAAGTTAAATAAGATGGAAATTTTATTTTTAAGTTAAATATGATGAAAGTTTAATTTTTAAAACACACGACATAATCATGAAAATGCACACACAAAAATATTCAAGATAAATAAGATGAAAATTTTAATTTTAAGAATGAATAACTAAAGCTTGCAAAAAAAAAAACTAAATAAGGTGGAGGATATTTTGTAAACAAACAACTTATTTTTTAAAATTAAGCAGTGAATATAAGTTTGAATATGACAAACCAAACTAACAACTATAAAGTTCTCTTTCAGACAATCAACTCCAACCAATTCTCTATTTTACTCTCTAAAAAGAGTTCGGCTTCTCTCCTTAATATTATATTATTATTTATATTTTAAATCTTTTCTTCTTCTTTTTTTTTTTCAAATAATCACCTTATATAATTTTCATGTGATATTAAATTTTATTTTTCAAATTCTTTATAGAATATATATTTATATTTTACTCTAAATTTCTAAAGAATAACTACGAATAATTGAAAAAAGAAATCATAAGCACAAGCACAATCGCAATCAAAACCACAACTTTTCTAGATCGTACATTAAATATTTTTTTGAATATTGTTAAATTTGAAAACGACCTTCGAATTATTAAATTATTATTCTGATTTTAAAAAAAATTATGTATTGTATTGTATTGTTATCTTGTATTTAAATTATTATGTTGTGTGTTGTATTAATTTTTTTATTTTATAATTTAAATTTTGTGTATTCTACATAGTGAAGATTAATAATAATATCAAATTATGTTCACTTAAAGTGATGAAAATTTAAAAAATATATTTAAAATATTATTAATTCGGGATGAAAGTAGTATATATTAAATAATATATTTTAAAAAAATTTACATTACATTTAAAAAGAATTATGAATATCAGAAATTTAATTAATATCCTTATATGAAAAAGGATATGTTAATTACAAAATAATAGAAATAATAATATAATATTCAAAAAGTAAAATAGAGAGTATGAATAGTAGTACTCCAAATATGGAGAACTACTATTCATCTCTCTATAATTGGAGAGTAGAGGGTAAAATAGAGAGTGCTGAGAGAGGGCATTCTCTATTTTACTCTCCAAATATAGAGTATGGAGAGTAAAATAGAGTAGGGTTGGATATGGTCTAACCAATCCCATCATAACTTATCATTGTTTAACTTATCCTAACATAACTAATCACAACATAATTTGTATTCAAAACAAAAGACCCCTAAGTGTTAGTTACTTAGATATTAGTTATGTGTCATTAATTATATTGAATTTAGTTATTTGATTTTCTGTTCTACATAAAAAAAATATATGTGTTTCGTTATAACTTATAAATATTTTAGTAATGCAAATTTCTAATAACTTATTGGTTTGTGATCACGATCAACCTGCCGTGTAAGACACCCACATTAAACCCCTAGTAGAAGAACCAATCATCTACTACTCCTTGTCTTGTAATTTTTTTTTTATTATCTTACTAAAAATAGTGTCTCATATTAGTTGTCTATATTACTAAATCAAAACAAGTTAATTATATTTTTTTATATTACTCTTGCAATTAATTTATTTTGAAAATGTTCACATTTGTTGTAAAATTCTCAAGAAGTTTTTTAAGGGGTGAATTAGTAAAATTATCTTCTTATTTATGATTTCTTAATATGCATGTACAATGGAAAATGATCAATTAATATGGGGCGGAGAGAGTAATACGCAAGAAACTAAACAATGAAACGGAATAGTTTTCATTAATTAAATCAAACAATCATCAATCTTAACAAAACATGCGGAAATAACCCTTTAGAATCTAAAAGTTGTGTATCAAAACATCTACATAGTCTAGAATGCGGGGTTGAAACCCAAGACAAAAGCAGTGTAAGTCCGAAAAATGAATTAGAGGGAAAAGATGAACTCATAGCAGCCCAGAGAAGCAGCTCACCCTTGGATTAAGAAAGTTTGAGATTCACAATTGAGGTCACGTAATAGCCGCTGGAATATGCCATGTACTCAATAAAAGAAGAGCAAATACAGTAGCAATCTAAAAAATTAACAGTGTGCTGGTAGGACAATCAATCAACTTTAATTATATGATATATGAACAAGTAACTAAAACTTAGGGCCCGTTTGACCATGCGATATGGTATCATGACATGGAATCATGATATGGTATCATGATATGGAATCATGAGATGAAATTGAAGGTTTGTTTGGACATGCGATATGCAATTTTTGTGTTGTATATTTTCTCATAAACATAAAAATCTCATAAGTTGTAAAACTATTAAAATAGCCTCAATTGTTTATTCAATCTTATCAAATAAACAAAAAATTATAAAATCACATAATAAATTATTACAAAGTTATTTGTTCTTCACTTAAGTAATTGTTTCATCTAACTTTAATTTAATAAAAAAAATTGAACATAAATTGTAGTGTACTAGTCTTTAATATAATCCTCCCACATAGTACGGACAATTTTCTCACGTAAAACTTGCATTTCTCAATCATGTGAAACCAACATTGTTACTTTGAGCCATTTGTTGGTCAATATCCTCCGCAACTATATCTTCATGTTCATATACCATAAATATGTAACACTGCACAAGCTATAATAATTCTCATTTGTGTATCAATATCATAATGGTTCATGACTTATTTCAGTATTCTAAATTTATTTTTCCAAGCTCCAAAAGTGCGTTCAATCACATTGTGCAGAGATGAATGCCTATAAGTAAATAGTTCTTTGGCATTTTGAGGCTCTCTTTCACTTCCTCGGTAATCTTGCCAAGGATAGCGTAGTCCTTTGTATGGAGCTAAAAATCCTTTTGTGTTTCGGAAATCAACATCAACAACATAATATTTATCTACCAAAAAATATTTTATAAAGAATTACTAAAAGCATATGTGACGTAAATGAGACAGCTTTGTGTAAATAAATAATATTTATTCTAAGGATGTAATTTAAAGTTACCATGTGGCGGAAATGGAAATTGTGACGTTGGTTCAACAAGTGCATTCTCAAATTTTTTACTATCATGTGCAGTACCTTCCAACCAGTAGCAACAAAGGTAAATCGCATATCAAAATCACAAACACATAAGACATTTTGTGATGTTCTTCCTTTGCAATTACGATATGCTTGTTGCACCGCTTTAGGAACCTCCCCTCCTATATATGTTCCATCAATCACAACACAATCCGACCAAATAAAAAATACATCAATATTAGTTTAGTGAACATAAAATAAATTGGAAGCATTATAGAATGCACTTCATAAAAATAATATTTGTAAGAGTAATAAAAATAGTGCTTCCAAGACAATGAAAAGTCATAAAATAAATATTATCTCTTTAAACAAAGTTGATAGGAAATATGTAACTAAATACTAATAACTTACACATAAAATATAAATGTGCACTTATTAAGGCCATAAAATAAATTTATTAATGTGCTTGAAATTTTACCTTAAACCAAGGCCAAAATCGAGTATTATGTCGAATTTTGGAATGTACACCAGTCATATTTTTTGATTGTATAAATGTTGGTGCCATCTTGCTAATTGTCTCGGCAACTATTTTAACATGCCGGTTAATTGTTTTTAAGTGAATGTTGAAAAGTTTCACAATTGTGAGGTGTGAGTTAAAGTGACTATATGTTGGTGAGAATAATAAATTTCATGTAGGTGAGAATAATAAATTTTAAAAAGTAATGATGTGATTATAAATTTTATTTACATATGAAACAAATGGTTATTAGATATAACTGTGGGGTTGTTTTAACAAAATATAAATTCATGGATCAATTATTGTATTAAAATATCTCAAATCATGATATGGAATCACCATATAATTCCATATCATGGTTTTTGGAGAATATGGTATCACCTCTCATGATATGAAATCATGAGATGGAATAAGCGTAAAATCACATATCCAAACGCTGATTCCATCTCACGATACCATATCTGATATAATATCGCATGGCCAAACGCGTACTTAGTAAAACAAGACAACATGCAAATATAGCCACATCATCAGATATAAACATGACTTCAATCCTCATCTTGACTTAACAACCACAACAAATATACTCAACAACATTGCAATAAAATCGACCATGTTCACTCATGGAGCTAAGATACAGAAAAATCACATATATCGAAAAAATTTAGGAAAAATTACTTATATACACACATTTACTTACCTTAATAACCATTTATCCCTACCTTTTTTTAAAAATTCAAAAATCCCTTAATTCCCCCAATTCATAAAGTCTTCCGGATACATAAATATTTCACTTATATTTTCAGCCTACACCCACATTTCCCACTCCCATTTCATTCCTCCATTTTATCCCTAAATTCTCTCCACTTCATTAGCAGTTACATTGAGTCTTAAATTAGTCTTTGTTAGTGTTATCATTGATATGATACATCACTGCTATAATAACCTTTGTTTTATGCAATGTCTAATGTTCATATTTAAGGTATTGATACATAACTCTAATGTTGTTGAATATTTGATTAGTGTTTATCATGTTCAATAGAAATGTACTTGATACATAAACTTTGTGTTATTTATCACACATACAAAAAGAAGCTATTTTGAAACAATTACATGTATAATATATTTTTTTTATTTTAAAATATAGTATTTCTCAAACAAAATAAGATACATAAATAATAATGTATCATGCATTAATTTTTTAGTTATGATACGTAAATTCGAATTTATACTAAATGTATCTGATACATAACAATTACCAAATAATAATGTATCGATTTCAAACTTAAAATCTTATGGGCAACACTTTCTTATTTAATGTATCTAGTAAAAATACAACACTTATCAATTTAAATTGAAAGAATCTTCATGATGTATCTTCTCAAAATTTTCGATAATTTTGAATCAAAATTGAAAGAATCTTCAATGAACTAGGAGAATAATTTTGAAACTCAAAATTTTCAACAATTTTGAATCAAAACGGAAAGGATCTTCAATGAACTGGAGAAGAATTTTGAATCTCAAAATTTTCGACAATCTTGAATCAAAATCGAAAAAATATTCGATGAACTTGAAGATTCACAAAAGAAATTGTTTGTCCAACAATAATTCCATCACTTTTGTATCCTTCATAACTCACTTCGCTTATCCAAAATTTCGACAAAAGTTTTTATGAAACAGAGAGAACGATGAACAAGAAGAAGAAATTTAATTTTTGAATTTTTTGGTTTGTTACACTATAGGATTTTGAATTCTTGAAAATAATTTGGAATGGAATAACCTAATTTATGGGATCGTAATTTGATTTTCAGCTTTTTTTTTTCCCCTTAATTAGTGCAACAAATGGATACTATGAGATCTTAATTTGATTTTTCAGCTTTTTTTTTCCTTAATAAGTGCAACAGATTGATACATATTGTATCAACAATAATGTATCCGGATCCTTAATTATGTATCCGAAATGCCTAAAAAATATGGGATTTATGTAATTACAAAAATAATAGGGATAAAAGGTAATTTAGGTTTTACACTATGATATTTATGTAAGTTGTACAAAAATTTATGGTATTTGAGGGATAAGTATGAGGTGGCATACAAAAATTGTATGAGCCTCCTTTCATAATTTGACAAGTGCATAATTGGGTTTCATTTTCAGAAAAATTGGCCAAAGTTTCTTCTGTCTCTTACTTTTTAACTTTTTCCTATTGTACTTTTAACTTTTCAACTTCTTGTTTTTTTAATCATTAATTCAAAATTTGCTATTTTCCTTGTCTTTAAATAATTTTAAAAGTATAAAATTTAGCCTAATTCATCATACTCCTAATATTTGGTATTATTTTTCTATCCTCGATTAGTTATCTAAATTACTAAAAATAATTATTAAAATTATTTATCGATTAACAAAATTGAACTATCATTTTTTTTATTTTCATTACCCTAGCAATTATTCTTTTTTGAAAGTATAAACAAAATTTGTAAAAATGTAAAAAAAAAAATATATCTTAAAGAGTAAATTAATAAATTATCATTTTTATTAATAATTTCTTAAAGAACATGTAAAAAAGGTAAAATAAATAATACGAAAGGAGTATAAAATCATTTTTTTTCTCTTCTCAATAATTTCATAATTTTGTAAACACTTAAGTGTATCCAATGTTCTCCAACAAGAAAATAAAACAGAAAGACCACTAGTAATCTTCACAAACAATTACATAAGTTTTTTTTTTCTATTTTCATGTAATCCAAAACCGATAATCATCCATACACTTCTACATACATACACTCTCTCAATTTATATAATATATTTTTATTCTTGAAATTCAAGCTATGTGAAATTTAATTGATAATTTTAAAAATATTTTATTATTATATTAACATGATAAGAATTGCAACTTATAGTGTTTGTTCAAAAATATAACCTTCTCACTAAGTTGCAATTCAACCTAAAATATTACTGTATTAGTTACAATTCTTATCATGTTAATATAATTATTATATTAGCATGATAAGAATTGCAACTAGTTACATTTCTTATCATGTTTATATAATAAAAAATATATTTTATAGCTTGAAATTTCGAGAACAAAAAATAATAAATTAATAGAGAGAGTAAAATTAAAGAAAAATCAATTATATTTTGATTTTGTTGATTTAAAAGTAATTTTAAATAACTATTTATTTTTGTCCTAAAAATAATACAATTAATTTTCTATGAGGTTAAGAGGATAAATCTTAATTTAATTTTTTTTAAATACGTAATTATTTGACTTTAAATCTAAATTAATATTAATATATTTATCTCTATTTGATTTTTAACAAATGAACATTATCAATTATCAAAACAATGAAGAAAATAAATTACTATAGGTATCACAGACAAGAACTGCAAGTGCAAGGCTAGGACTACTACAAACGCTAACAACCCATACCCTCGCAAGGAAATACAACACGCTAACCCTACTAACCTTCAACCTTAATACGCGACCTCCACTCCTTCCTATCTAGAGTCATGTCCTCGGTAATGTGAAGCTGAGCCAAGTCCTGTCTAATCACCTCTCCCCAATATTTCTTAGGCCTACCTCTACCCCTCCGCGTACCCTCTACAACCAGCCCTCACACCTCCTCACTGGGGCGTCTGCGCACCGTCTCTTCACATGTCCAAACCATCTCAGTCTCGCTTCCCTCAGCTTGTCCACCACAGAGGCCACTCCCACCTTCTCCCGGATAACCTCATTCCTAATCTTATCGCTCCTAGCGTGCCCACACATCTATCTCAACATCCTCATCTCCGCAACATGCATTTTTTGAACATGTGAGTTCTTGATTGGCCAACACTCCGCTCCATACAACAAGGCCGATCTAACTACCACTCTGTAGAACTTACATTTAAGTCTAGGTGGAATTTTCTTATCACACAAGACTCCAGAGGCAAGCCTCCATTTCATCCAAGCAACCCCAATGCGATGTGTGACATCATCGTCGATGTCTCTACTTCCTTGGATTACAGACCCAAGATACTTAAAACTTTCTTTCTTAGGAATGATCTGTGTGGCAAGTCTCACTTCCACATCTGCCTCATCCAACGCATCACTAAATTTGCACCCCAAATATTCTGTTTTGGTCCTACTCAACCTGAACCCTTTGGACTCCAGCGTTTGTCTCCACACCTCCAACCTCACATTAACTTTGTCCCGCGTCTCATCAATCAGTACTATGTCATCCGCAAATAACATACACCATGGGACCTTCTCTTGAATAGACCGCGTCAACTCATCCATTGTCCCATCCCCGCTTTCCACAAAAAAAAATTAAAATTTGTTTTTGAAAAAAATAATTTAATTTTCATTTTTTTTTTAGTCCACACTTACCCCAATCACCTACCACCCCTCCCCCCCTCCAAAAAAAAAATAATAAAAAATTGTACTTTTAAAAAATATTTTTCATTTTGTTCTTATATATATATACTAGTGAAACTATTCGTGCTTCGTGCGATTGTAATGAAAATTAATAAATTAATTTATTTTATCATTTATAAAAAATAATTCTATGAATTGCTAATTTTTAATTATAATGAAGTAGTATGGGATATTTATATTCAATGCTATGTTTTTTCTATATGCTAAATAGACTTTATATGCATATGGTAGAACAAACAATTTAGAGGTCATATTTTGAAAAAACAATTTATGTATTAAGTTGAAAACAATACATTTTTTGTTTAAGTCTTATCTATCTTTTGAGTACTCGATCATCTATGATAACATCAATTTTGATATTAATTTTTTTTTGAACTTTCACGTTACGTATTTTTTATCACATTTGTTTACTATTTATATATTAAAGAAATATTTTTAAAAATTATAACAATGAAACAAATATGAGTTATCAATAATGTTTAAGAATAGAAGTTACAAAGAAGATAAGAGACATGAGTTATCATAACTTAATATATAATATTATTATGACATTAAGTACATTAATCGTTGTGCATTGATTTTATTTGTAAAAATAAATAAATGACTAAAAAATATAATGGGTAGAAATCACAAAAATAAGAAAAATGATAAATAAATTGATTGCATAAATGACGTGTCATGTTATAATCTCATCAAAAACCACAATTAAACAATATATAGGGATAGATTTTTACAATTATGTAGCTAAGACATAAAAAATAATAATCTACATTATTATATTCACAAAGTAATAAAAAATGAAAAGAAAACTTCTAAATTCATTTCAAGCAAGAAAAGAATAGCGACAAAAACAAATTGTTACATATGCATAAGAATAAGCAATGATGTCATATAATAATTTATTTCATTTTTAATTTTCTTTGAGAGAAAAATAAAATATAACTTATTCTCATAATTTTTTTGATTGAAATAAGATAGTTATATTAATTATGTTTTACAATAAAAAGTAGGATCTTAGAGGACTAAATGAGTAATGTTGTCAATATGTGTACTTAAGATACTATATATTACAAGTCAAAGTAAAAAAAAATATCTAGTAAAAGCAATTCCTAGCTATGCTTCAAAGAATATTCTTCTAAGTCTTCCTTCAACAAAACATACAATAAATAAATAAATAAATAAAAGAGAAAGTAATGCAATACAAACATCACTTTTACAGTTTTCATATCAAATAATATGAATTCAATAAATCAATTCATCAATTCAAAATAAATTATTTACTTATAATAATATAAAACACAAAAAATATAAATAATTGTTAATATGGTACTTTTTTATGTATGGTATTTATGATATTTATATTCCCATCATGTCAAATAAAAAAATAATTATATCAAAAAAGGAAAAATAATTTAAACTATACTCGTAAGTTATGAAATTATCAAGACTAAAATTAAAGGGTATGAATTATGAGTAGTTATTATTTATAAATATATTAAATTAGAAAAACTTAAAATATTAGAAGTTGTATTTGTCATTTTATAATAAGAAAAAGGGCACAAAGAAATTCTCGACGAAAAAAATGTCAAAATAACTTGAGCATAAATTTAACTACCTTAGACATGCTCTTAATAACAACAATTACATGAATAATGTAAAAATCAAGCTAAAAAGATATCAAGAAAATATATGATAAATAAAGGAGAAAGTAATACAATACAAGCATCATTTTTACAACTTCCATTATCAAAAAAATATGAATCTAATAAATCGATTCATCAATTCATAATTCTTCGAACCCTTATCGTTATCGGTATTTATTTCACAAGCCGATCTTCATTGAAAATGTTTATTCTTGAAGATTAAAACATAAATATAATACCACATCAAATATATATATATATATATATATATATTACTACTTCAAATATGAAATAATAGAATGATCATATTTATAAAGATAAAATGATGGAATACCATAAGGTGTTTTAAATTTTAAATTAAATATTTGGGTGTTATGAATATGAAAAGTATGAGTTGTGAATATTAAGAGTGAAAATGGAATAAATGAGTTGTGAATGTAAGACTTTTAATAAAGCAAATAAAAGAGGAATAAAAACAAAATAAAGAAGAGAGGAAATAGTGCTTAATGTCTTTAGTTACGTGGGAACTATTTCATGAAAATGGATATCAACCTTTGTTGTTTAAATGAATCTCAAGAAATAGTTTTGGATTTTCTAATAAATTATACAAAGAGAAAAAATTAAGAAAAATGTCAAAAATTTGAATAAAAAAAATTAATGAAATTGGAATTTTTTTAACAATCATACTAATTTATTGTGTATAAGTTATTATATTAATTATTATATTTATTAATGAAGAATTGAGATTCCAATCATGCGTGTATAAGTTATTATATTAATTATTATATTTATTAATGAAGAATTGAGATTCCAATCATGCATTCTCCTTTCTTAATTACATTCAATTATTCTACTTTAATTAAGAAAATAGAAGGGGAGGGGAGAAAAATATCAAAAATAAAGGAGAAAAAAAGATAAATATGAATGGTGGCCTTAGAAATGTGTCACATCATCTTATATATTCATTAAATTTTAAAAACAATCTTTATATATATATTATTTTTTTATATCAGAACAAGAAAAATTGTACTAACAATATTAAATTAATGTATTACTTAAAGATTGTTTTTAAAATTTAATGAATACCCCCCCCCCCCTGCCCCTAAAAACAAGTGATACTAAAAAGAAAGAAAAATGGAAGAATAAACAACAATGAAAGATAAAAAAAATTGGAAGAAAGAGAGCGAATAGAGTATTGAAGTGAATATAAATAAATGTTTCTTGGGCAGTGTTTTTTATTGAGAAAGAAAAAATTCTTGGGCAGTGTAATTTCTTGAAACCATCTAGTGGTTTAAGACTTTTCTTTTAGCAGTTTTATTTTACAGGATGCTTTGGGTACAACAAAAAAATAAATTTTACCCTATCACCCTTTCTATTTTTGCAAAATTACGACCTTACCCTGAAAATTACTGATCCTGCCATTTCGTTCCAAAGAAGTGTCCTGCCAAATATATTTTTCGTCCCTCATGCAACTATGACATGATGTGCCTCAACCACAATAAAAAAGTTCACTAAGTTATTGGGTGAATGATTTGTTTCTCAGAGATGTTGCATGACAATTGCTGAGATACTTGAATAAAAATTATGTACTTTGTTTTATTTGCTCACTTTATCCATTATTCTAGTTTATCATATATTTTTTTGTTTTCATTTAGCAATATAGCATTAACAATAATCATCGTTTGGTCATCCTTATTTATGTGTCCTTGAACCACTTAACAAATTTCATTGATATCTTAAATGGTGAATTTAAGGGTAACCAAATAGTACCCCTCCACAAAACTTTTGTACATATATGTACAAAGTAGTTTCTGCAATTGAATTGACTAAATTTAGAAAAAATGCAAAATATTGGGACCCCAATACAGTAAAAGAAATAGTACACTACATAATTGTTGAACAGATAATCCTCACCAACAAGAACATGATAAATAGCAAGTGTTATAATTAAATAGGGTAGTACTATTTGATCTGCAACAACTTTTCCACTATAAGAAATGTTCCATGTGCTTGAATAATTGTAGTTAATTACTACCTTACAATGAAGAAATTTGTCTAACATTATCATTTCCCTTAACCATTGTCATAATTTGCACTTGATAATTAACATGTGGTTCGGTGCATGAAACATAAAATTAGAATGCCTATACTTAAACAACCTAAAACAAGTCCTAAAACCTGCATTATCATCCTTCTTGATCACATACAATGAATACCACTTTCCACACTTACAAGGTTTCCCTTAATTAATTGTTCTTTTTAAAGTGAGCCAAAGAATGTATTATCTCTTTTCATGTGATTTCTACGTGGGATCATATTCTTCTTGAAAGAAATAGTTCTTGGGTTATTTACGTGAGTCAATTCATAATATGTATAACGGAAAAGGATTAAAAATATTTTTAAATTATGTGAAATTAAATAAAAATGTCTTCCCCATTAATAGTTTGATACAAAATACGTCTTATATTAATATTATGTTCCAAAATATCCTTATTATTATACAATGTTACTTCCTTAATACTATATTGTTTCTTTTTCTTTTTAAACACATATATGTGTATAAATAAAAGATCATAGTAGATCATCATTAATTTTCATTTAGATAATGATAAACATATGCTAATATAATTCTTGGTTTTAAAGTTAAGATGCAACAATCTTAATGTCATAAAACAGTAAGATTACATTGCTTCATATCACTAAATATCTTTAAAATATTATCAATGAAGTTATTATTAGTCCTTTTTGGTATTAACTTTAAAATCAAGAAATGTATAACTGTAACGACCTATTTCCGTCGTTATAGAAAAGCCAATGGGGAAAAATTTTGGACCGAAAAACTTTTCGTAGTAACTTAGAATTTCCCAACCTAGTCCAGATTTGGACGAAATCAGAGTCAGTAAGGTCTAGAAAAATCTGGTAACAATTGGGTGATCTAATTATAATTCTGATCACATGAGTAGATAGCAAAGACGTTAAGGAACCCGTATGACTTTACGGAATTGAATTCGGGTGAATAAAACTTTCGGAATTGATCTTAACGTGAACGGGTATTTTCTGAGTGTCATGGGATGAAGGTGTGTTGTGAAATGGGGGTTTGAGAATTCTTTAATTAGCTCTCTGTTCCGTGTCCGCCGCTATGGCGGGATTTGTGCCGCCAGGGCGGGGCCGTTGTAGCGGGGTGAGGACCGTTGTGGCGGAACAAACGCAACTTAAGTCGGAAATAAACCCCAAAAACATTTTATTCTGCACTTTTCGACTTTGAGAGCTAATTAAGGGACGACCCCAGATGTTTTCTTGACAGTTTTCCACCATTCTTGAGGCTAAATGTAAGGTTTTCACTCTCCGAATCCGTTTTTCGATCCGTAGAACTTAGTTTCTTGGGTGATTATTGTTGGGGAAGGGTTTTGAAACTGTTTGGATGGTGGGGAAATGTAACGACTCGGAAAATGATAGAGTGAAACTAGAGCCTCACATGTGAGTTTGGAGTCGAGAACTTAATGAAATGATTATATTTGAATTTGACCCAAAAAGTTCTTAAAAATGTGCTTCGGAAGTTACCGGAAACTTGTTTAGCTGTATATTAAAAGATCCGTTTCGTTTTTCGAAAATCCGACTTCATATTCTTGTTTAGGGGGTCAAATTGAGTGGGAAATGGGTCTAACCCAAATTTTAGAGCAACCGTATCAAAATCCGAAATTTCCAAGTGAAGCCTTTTTCGAGGGTCTACTTTGGAGGGTCATATCTCCTAGCACACAAATTATTTGGGTGGCCAATAATATATCCATGGAAAGCCCTTTGAGTTAGCTACCTAACTCACTTCGTTTCACCTCATTCGGAGTTCGGACGAAGAAGTTATGCCCATTTTCGTAAAATCTGTCCGGCAGAAAAAGGCAAATTCCAGTAGCTGATTTTACTGTTCATTTACTGTTCACCCGCCTGAAATTTTTTCTAAGTGTTGGACCATTTTTTTCAAAGGACTTATATTATTTCCTATATACCATTAGTTCATTCCCATCCCTAAAAACATTTCCCTCTCTACAATCCTCCATTTAAGAAGAAGAAGAAGTGGGAGCTAGGGCTTTGGATTCAAGGCTTTCTTCATCAAATTTCGTGGGAGATCATAGCAAAGGTATGGTGGTCTTGATCCTTGTCTAATTTTCCATTCAAGGAGCCAAATCCAAAGTTATTTCAAAGTATGAAAAATCTAGGTTTTCACTCAATCTCATGGGTTCTTCCACCAAATGGTTTTAAAAGGTTTCTAATGGCACTTTATGGTTATATTGTTGTTGTATTGACGATTTAAGATGAAAATACTCCATGAACCCATGATTTCTCTCTATTCCTAGTTTATGCCTTTATGAAGTGGGTTGCTAGATAATGAATGTATATGAATCAAACTTGTTTAAAGGTCTTTAGATTGTTGAAGTATGTCATTACCCATGCTTATTTTATGGTGTATTGTTGGTGTATTGGTATGTGAGGCTTATGGCCTTAAAGGCATAGTATGAGAAATTGGAGTGTTATCATGACATTATACGAATGAGAATTCAATGAAGATAATGTGATCATGTTATGAATGTAAAGGTGTTGTTGTAGGTTGTTCACTGGTTTGGTTGCATAATTACTACCCTATTTTCCATGCTCTTTGATTCCATTACATGCCTTCAAGGTGTTTGACAAAATGTCCAACTATGGAGAATTGATGAATCGATGCTTTAA
This sequence comes from Solanum stenotomum, assembly GCF_019186545.1. NCBI lineage: Eukaryota > Viridiplantae > Streptophyta > Magnoliopsida > Solanales > Solanaceae > Solanum > Solanum stenotomum. Next base: position 33,633,038 of record NC_064291.1, on the reverse strand, counting down.
AGTTTGAGTTATGAGATGTATGGAAATCCAGAGATGTGTTGATGACACTCATGAATGTTGATGATATAATATGAAGGATTCTTCAATATAAAGTATACCTTGAATTGGTAGGGCTTATGCATCATTTTCTTGTATAAATGATTATATTGTTGATTGTTGAATCCTTGGATCGGTAGGCTTATGGCACCCTTCCACACATGCTTATAATGAACCTTGGATCGGTAGGCTAATGGCACCCTTCCATTAATGATAAGTAATGAACCTTGGATTCGGTAGGCCTATGGCACCTTTCCATAAAGGTTAATGATGAGACTTGAATCGGTAGGCCCATGGCACCCTTTCAAGAGGAGTTAATGAGCTTTCCTAAATGTACCTTGAATCGGTAGGCTTATGGCACCCTTTCATGTGTTAAATAATGTACCTTGAATCGGTAGGCTTATGGCACCCTTTCATGTGTGATGATGTCAAAGTAATGAACTATTCTATGGGAATGTAGGCTAAGCACCGAGCGGATTTGGTTAGATGGAAACTCCCCCGACAGTTAGGCATGAGTTTCAATGATCGTCTACCTTATCCCATAAACTATGTGCCCGCATAGGAAGCTAGTGGATCCATTAAGCTATATATACCGGTCTTCCTTAGGCAAGTAGACCACCTCTTTTCGGTGTGGGGACTCATGACACCGGATTCCATGACAAGCTCTCATGGTCTATGTCGGTTAAACGCTTACTTCCCATCATGTGAGATTTCATTATGGTTTCTTGACAGGTTCTACAAAGTGTAGGTAGTAGTATGGGATGCTACCTATACATTGCACGAGTAGGCTTGGAGAGGGTCATAGTGAGTTTCTCTAAATCCTAATGACTGTGACATGAATGTACCCTAAATGAGGTTATTAAAGAATGTTGGCTCTTAAATGCTTAATATGTTATGCATGTTATACTTGGGTTATATTACGAGTTATTTTCCCTTGTCATGTCTTAATTAATGATATACCTCTTATGTATGAATATTGTGCAAAGGTGAAAGAAAGGAATGATAAGTTACTTTAAGTGACCTAAATGTGGTGCCTTAGTATGGATGGTGGTATGGGACGTCATCCATACATTGCACGAGGTATAGCATAAGGGTTTCTTGAGGTGAAGGTCCAAGGTAAAGGTTTTCATGTTGATATTGTTTAAAGGTGATATTATGACTTACTTGATGTTATGCTTGTCTTGTATGTCTTTTATGCTATTGTTCATGATATTTCAAAAAGGTGGCATAATGCATGGTTTCTAACTAAAATGTCCCTTTTTAAGCATGTTTTGCATGGTCATCATACTTAGTACATTTTGTGTACTAACCCATATTCTTCATATTTTTACTATAAGTGTAGGTTCCGGCAAGTGATCCCTCCTAGCTAGTTTGAAGTGTTGGATTGCTTTCCTCCAAGACTTGGTATGTCCTCATGGATTCGAGGACAAGACTTTTAAGTTCTTTTGTTCATGTAATAGACTTCTTTTGATTGTAAAGGGCCGTGTCCCTACTTATGTTTTGCGACTGTGTCTAAGATGGCCATGTGAGACTTAGACTTCCGCTGTGTGTTTTTAAAGTTGTTTTAAGAAGTTTAAATGTGTGGATGTAAATAATTTTTTTTTTATTATTCCGCACTATTTTCATTATTGAATGCAATGAATGACTATGTGGCTTGTATAAGACCCCTTCGGGGTCGAGTAAGCCTTGTTACGACTTGGGGGTGCTCCCGGGTCGTGACAGGAAAAGCTCTAATTTGGATATTGGGATCATGGGGCTGATCTAGGGTTGATAGTGTTGATTTTAATCTGGGTAATTAGACATCATTTATTGATTCTCGTGTTATATTTATTGTTTGTAGACCAAGAACAAGCGATAAGAATCTGGAAAGGGAAGAATCAAGTTTCTTAGGGGATTCAAGCTTTGTTCGAGGTAGGTGATGGTTGTGATTTCATGTCGTGTGATAGGTATTTGTAATTACTTCATTATGATACATGTATGTATGTGAATGTTGCATTATTGATCACACTAATCGTAAATGAGGATGATTGAATAATTGTATGCCATGAATCATGACTTGATTGTATGATTATGAGAATGTACATTGTGATTGTGATTATGGCTTGTTGAATGGATCGGGTGTTGCGTTCCGACACACTAATTGGGATAGATTATCACGTACCAGCATAAACATGGAACGGGTGTCACGATCCGACACACTAACTTGGAACGGGTACCACGTACCGATACACTAACTGTTTAGGTGTGGGTTCCATGAGAAGACTATTGACTTGACAACATAACTGTCTATCTTGAGAATTGTGAAATTGTACGTTATTCGTAATGATACTGATATCGTATATGTTCCGTAAATGCGTGTTATTATTAAGTTGTAATGGTTTATGTATGTTGCACTTAGTGGGATAGCCGTGTGATCCTACCAGTACACTGTAGTTGTGTATTGATACTGCACTTGCTCTTTTTTTGTTGAGTACAGGGCATCTCCAAGCAGCTATTGACAGACCTCACTTAGAAGATCAGTGATCAATCGAATTCAAGGGTGAGCTAGTTCTTTCGGACTACCATGAATTCTCTTTTCGTTTATGTCCACATCTTCGGACTTAGACTAATACTTTAGATTTTCTTATGTGTAGTTGGGTTGTACCCATTTTCTTAGACTTGTTGAATTTTAGATGTTTTGGTACATTGACTTTCAGGTTCTAGGTAGTATTTCCGCATTTGTTTTGTTAGACTTTTGTTGGAGTTTATGGGAACTCCCTATTTTCCTCTTCTTAGACATTTAACCCCGCTTCCGTATCTTTAAATGTCTTAGTTTTTCGTTAAGTTGCATAGCTTGGGTTGTAATTATAGTGGTTCTCCCACCGGAGGGTTAGTGTGGGTGTCAATCACGATGGTCTGCGTCGTGAAAATAACAAATATTTATTCTACTCCAATTTGAAATATATTCAGAAATAAAAATACTTTATATTTTATTAAGAATTTTTTAAATTATTGTCTAAATAAAAATTAATGATTCAGTTACTATAATCATAGACGTATGACCTATATTATTGGCTTAAAAAGTATATGCGATAATTTTATTTTATTTTATTAATAAACGGATATTAAGTACAAGAAAGATTTTTTCCCACATTTATATCGGTTAAAGTAATTTTAAAAGAATTTTTTTTTTCTTCAAAAGCAATATTTATTAGGAAAATCATATTAGAAAAGGGACCCTTTTTACCCATAATAATACGAATTTTTTTAGATTAAAGTATTGATGAGATGAGCATTTTTTTAACTATACTATTAATAAAGAATTTTTTTCGTTCAATTTCACATAAATTAATGACATTTTAAACCCTTTTCCATGATGTGTGTATATATATATATATATATATAAGAGATCTGAAGCAGGCACGTCTCTGTCGATGTGCCTGCTTCAGCGTGTTTCGAAAAAAATAATTAAAAATAAAAAATAAAAAAAAAATTTAAATAAAAAAAATATATATATATATATATAAGAGACAGTTCTGCTGAAGCAGGCACGTCTCCGTCGATGTGCCTGCTTCAGCGTGTTTCGAAAAAAATAATTAAAAAAATAATTTTTTTTGTTCTACTTTAATTTAATAAGTGTACTCCCTCCATTCCATATTAATTGAATTTTTTAGGTCTTTCACACCCTTTAAGAAAAGTAGATTAAGACATAAATTGAACATAGTTTTCCATTTTTACCCTTATTAATTATTGTCAAATTTATTGAAGTCATCACATTGAGAATCCAAATGAAGGGTAAAATTGAAAGAATAATTTAAAAATAGTCTTGAAGATTGAACAATTAAGTTAATTTGAAAAATGGAAAATGCCTCAAAAATTCAATTAATATGCAATGGAGAGAGTATAATTTTTTCCAAAAAAAATTTAAAAATTTATTTGTTTTATTCTACTTTCCAAAATATTTTAAAAATTCATTATTTTTGTTTAACTTTAATTTAATTAGTGTATAATTTTTTTCGAAATTATGGAATCCATTTTAGATATGACTTTTAGTTTCATATTCAAGACTTCACGCTGAAGTAGACACGTTTCCATCGACGTTCCTGCTTCAGCGTGTTTCGGAAAAAAATTAAAAAAATATTTCTTTTGTTCTACTTTAATTTAGTTAGTGTATACTTTTTCTGAAATTATAGAGCCCGCTTTAGTTATGACTTTTAGTTTTAAATTCATATTTCTATAGTTATTGCTTTATTATTTTGAATTTCGATAATATTTGTTTATATCTTGTAACTACTTTGAGTAAAAAATCAATAATTGATGAAGAAAAATGCTTTAAGTATGGACATCTTAATGGATCTCTTCACATTAAATTTGCGCAAACAAAAGTAATTAACAACTTAAATATCTAAAAATCATATTAAAATTTAATCACCTTTCTAAATTTTACTTATATCACATAAATTAAAATAAGAAAATACTAAAATATTGAACCCGTGCAACGCACATGCACCTATGTCTAGTCTAGTATTATACTATATATAATAAGTGGGAATATCTACTATTTAACACATGACAAGTGTTCATTTGGGCCCATTTATTATTTATATGTTTTCAATTTTCAATATATGTTGTCTATCTTATTCTTTTTTTCAACCTTTTATTTTAAACTTCTTGAAATTTAATTACCTATTTATTACTCTCTCTATACACTTTTAATTGTTATGATTTCCTTTTTAGAGTTAAACTATAAGAATTTTAACTAATATTTTACAATGTTACAATGTGTTGCAAAAAATTACAATTTATAGTACTTTTTGTATAGATTTTGCAGATTTAATTTTTTTGTTTCAAATATCAAATTAATACAATCTAATTTAACTTTGAAAATTATTATATTACTACTATTAATAAGAGTGAATGTGAGGAGCTTCCCGTTTAAGGGAATTGACAAAAAAATCTCAGATGTTACTTTTGTAATTTCACATGAAAAATGTAATTCAATTGGTTAGTTAAAGGAGTAGTGCAACTGCATTTCATTTTTTGTATCTATTGGACTAATTTGTCCCCTTAAAACTACAAATAATTCGCACAACTTTCTGAAAACATAAGCCCCACTTATTACTACTTAGTTGTATTGCTTTGGTGACTGATATCAATTATTCTCTCTCTAATAATATTTCTCCAGTATTGACTTTATACATTTTTTAAGAAATTATAAATAAAAAAGTAATATTACTATATCATTCTTTAAATATAATAAATATAATAAATATAATGTATTAAAAAATATAATTGAAAAATGACTATAATTAATAATAAGGGGTAAACTATCCATTGACTTCATAAAGTAGACAAGTATTGTAGGACATTCCAAAATAGTATAATAGACAATAATTATTGAACGGATGGAGTAGGATTAAGTCTTTCTTTCAGTACTTTTCTCACATTAATTAATTTCTCTCAGCATTCAATTAGTGAATCTTTAGTAGAATTAATTAGAATACTTTTTACTTAATAATACCCACAATAAGCAATAAGAGGAAGTTTTCGTTGGTCTGTTCCTTTAAGGGTATGTTGCTAAACCATCAACACTAAAAGGTAGCTCTACTGATAATTGTGAAGAAAGCATATTAATGGATTAAAAATCAAACCCTAAAATATTATAAAGATATCTATAAAATTTGGTTGAAGCTCAAAATCTATGAATGTCATATAAATTAGGATAGAGGAAATAACATATATTATTTGAAATAACATGAAACCTACTACAAATCACACAATAATTAGCAACTTCAAAATTTAAAGGACATACAAAAAATTTGATCAACTCTCAAATTCTACTAATGTCACATAGTTTGGGATAGAAAACGTAACATATACGTAAAATGTACTATAACTTATAATAATTAAATAACTTCAAAATCTAAAAGACATATACAAAATTTGCTTGACTTTCGAAATTCTATCAACGACACATAAATTGAGACAAAAAGAATAGTGAAATTTACATATAAAGTATTATTAACCACAATAATCAACAACTTAAAATTTAAAGAACATACAAAAAAATTATTTGACCGTTAAAATTTTATTAATTTCACATAAATTAAAATAAAAAATAAAAATATATATTGGCCTTGTGCTAGCACGAGCTACTGTAACTAGTATATATATATATGGGTCCAAACCGGTACGAATCATTTACATTATTGTATATAATTATGTAAGTGAACATCATTTTCCCCTTTAATGTTACTTTGAATATTAAATACCTTCCCTAACATTTAATCATTGACATTATTCCCCTCATATCATATGCAATGTCATTTAGTAACCACTAATGTAATATTTCTAATTATTCATAGTTTTTTTCCGCATGAATCGTCGTTACAATAAAAAACTTACTAAATTAATACTCGATTAATTAATAATCTTTTTAAGATAATATTTTCTTCTGATTTCGATTTGGGTCAATGAAAAAAATAACTCATTTCAATAAGATAATACTCTCTCACTTTTAAAAAGAATAACATAGTTTCCTTTTTAGTCTGATTAAAAAAGAATGACCTCTTTCCTTTTTTGGCAACACTTTAACTTAAACTTTTCACGTGACATGTTTAAAACCACAAGATTAAATGACATTTTGATACATTTGACATAACTTTAATTTAGAACCACAAGATTAAATAGTCTTCTTTCTTTTTTTAAACTCCGTTCCAAGTCAAACTAGGTCATTCTTTTTTAAACGGAGGGAGTAAAATACTATATTTTCAGAAGACTCCTATATAAATATACGGTCTCATTAATATTATAAATTAATAATTCTTTAAAAGTACAAATATATCTAAGACAATTTAGTGGAATATGATTGTATTTCTTATTGCATCCAAAAGTTTCGGTATTGTCTTTTTGAATTGCACCATATAATTGTGAAGAGTTCTAAATGCGATAAGTGTTTCCTTACGGTAACTAGTTCCAAAGGTACTGTATCATCTTCACCTTTATCATCGACATTATTTTTTTCAATGGTATCCACAATTTCTTCTAAGCTCTGGACCTCTGAATATGTATCATTTTCACCCATTCAATATGTTATTAACGTCCATTTTATTGCGGTAACTGAGATCATTAATCATGACTTCAAGTTTATGAATGATATTTTCACAAGTGAGTTCATTTAATTCTTTTGAGATTTCATCCCAAACGAGTTTGACTGTGTCGAAACATTCCTTAAATTAATAAATATTAGTTTATCAATTAAATAATAACTCTACAAAATAATAATATTTTTTGATCTCACCTATATTAATTTAGTGAGATTTTACTGTACTAGTAATACTCCCTCTGTCCTTTTTTAATTGTCCACTTTAGAAATGACACACAGATTAAGACAACAATGATTAGCACAGTGAAGTTACAATTTTAACCTTATGACAACTTTTCACTTCAAAATTACAACCACTTCTTTGAATTCAAGTGAAATAAATTGGAGGGAAACAACATACACTTTTAGAAATTTTCAAGAAGTGTAAATAAGGGTATAATAGGAAAAAATTTGTTATCCTTTCTTGATTTGTCAAAATGGACAACTAAATAGGGACAACTAAAAAAGGAAATATGGACAACTAAATAGGGACAGAGAGAGTAATAGCCAGAAAAGCCTAAAATAAAAAATATCCAATTAAAACACCAACCAGTCGTGTTTTGATGATTCCATAAGTGGAAAATAAGATATTCATCATTTCTTCACTTCTTTTTCCTATATTTCTGTTCCTTTCCCAAGGTTAATCATTTCATAATAAACAAAGTGTTCAAGTCAAAACCATACTTTTTTTTTCTTCTCTTATGCACAACACTATCCAAGCCACTCCAACTTTTATATATTGTATACAAATATTGTTTCATGCAAAAGAAACACAACCGTTAGTGGGTCCACAGCTAAATTGTAACAAGTTATATCGGGATTATTAATCATAAAATAAGTTATTGCATCATGTATATGTGATAATTTATCTCATCACAAATATATAAATAATGGAATAAATAATTTTATGATTGTCTAACACTTCCAAGCAAATATTGGATAAATAATCTTGCATTTTATCCCTAATATTATTATTCTTTATACCTCACATCAACACACTTCTAAAAGTTCTACTATAATATATTATTTACTTCCTTTATAAGGAAGTTAGAACAATGTTTAGTTGCATTAACATACCTTTGATTTGATTTTTTTTTAATTTTAATATACTAATAATATATTAGTATATTTTTATAAACAGTTATTTCTAATTATCTTTGTGCTAATAATATAAAAGTCATTTTACAGCAGGTGTATATAAGCTCAACTTTTCAGCTAGTATTATATATATAAAAAATAAACAATGGTATGGTCCCTCTATTTGAACTTTTTGGTTAAAATTCATAGTGACATTACAACTGCACAATATGCCTTTGGGTACCTTCACCATGCTCCATGTTAGTTTCATCTTTGCCATAATGTTTCTTGGTAAAGAATCAAATAATTATAGAACCGTGTATAGTGTGATAATCACTATTCCTTTTGTTCTAAATATGTGATTTTTTTTAAAAATTGTATATTTAGTAGGCATTGTTTGCAACAAATTTTACAATGACAGAAAATAAATTACAATCGCAAATAAAATATGAAGAAACATAACTGTTTTTCTCTTGATTCTTTTTTGATAAAATTTGTCCATGATTCGAGGGTTGTTAGTGGTGTATTTCTCCGAACTAGGATGATTGATTTTGACCTCTCTATTAATATTTCATGAATTTGTGGAATACTCGAGATGTCTCTTTAAGAGAATATTGACCTTTATATGGGCATGCGCTACGGTTTTGGGTTGAGTAACCTCTAAGAATTTTAAGCGGAATCAAACATGTCTTGTAGAGTCTAACAAAATTTCAATGTCTATAAACGTTTTGATACACGGTTTTATTTTTTGATTTGAAATTATAATTTAAAATCATTGATTGGACATGCGATAATCCGAAATTCTCCAAAAAACTTGATATGAAAATTTCATATCATGATTTTTCTTTTTTAAAAAATAAAAATTGGCTGATAACTTTATATTTTGTAAAAAAAAAAAATCACCATTTTGTATCTACATATTTTTTTGCAAAAATAGCAAAAGAGTGATGAAATATTAATGAAATATGGAGATGGTATAATAGTTACTAATGATATTGATTATGTTCAATTTTACTAAAGAAAAGTTCATTATTTACAATTCCCGTTCAATTTGATTTTTTTATTGAACTAAAGTTTGATCAATAAATGTTGTATTAGTTTTAGAATAGCTTTGTGCTATTGCATTATATTTTTATTCTGAATGTATGAATAAAATAAGCACATTTTAAATAGTTTTCACGATTGGTGAGGTTTTGGTTTATGAGCAAATGATACAATTTTAAAATTAATATTATATGTCTCGACAAAACTTCAACTTTATTTTAGATAATTTCAACTTATATAATTTCATTTTACAAGACCAAATCGGTAGTAAGTTTTCTAGTTTCAACACCTTCATGGCAAACTTGGGATCATAAAGTTTAAATAGAAAATATATAAAGTGACATCTGAAGTTATTCCGAATTTTTTAAAAAATACATTAACTATGCAGACGTCTTATTATCCCCTAAACAATCTTGAGCTGATATTATTACATCATTTTTTCCCACCTGACATAAATAGTATATCCACTCCATCTAAAGAATGTGATCAACCTAAAATAATGAATGTAACTTTATTTTTATAGATATTTTGTTATAAAATATAATTTCTTATTATTCTTATTATTTTAACTGTCACTATTTTGCCACAATTTTGCCCATCTTTTTTTACTACTATTAGTTTAAGTTTCTTCAATTTTAAAATTTTATCTAATTTTTTTTTTACATTTCGAATAATTTAAAAAACTCATTAGATTTCAAGATGATTAGAGGTATCATTTAATCTTTTTGTCTGAATTCCAATCAAGCTCTTTCAATTTTTGAGAATTTTATTGATTCTTTGAAAATTATTATTTTAAATTAAATAAATATGTGTCACATAATAATTAGTGCATGATAATACTTGCTTTTCAATATTTGAGATTGATAACAAAATAATGTAATAATATCACTTTAAAATTATTCAGAGGGGATAATAGGACATTTGTATAATTTAAAATTTAAAATAGAGGGATGGAATTATCATTTTATGATTAAGACATTTAAATTGAAACGGGAGAATGAAAGTACCATTTTTACCTTAAATGATGATATGACAGTTATTAGCTTAATATGAAGAAAAGAAACAAATGTGTAGGTAAAACCCTCCCATCATTACTTGTGATAATATCCTATGGATTCATAAATCATATTACAGAGATCGAGACAAACAAGGCATTACCCTACTCAAAAGGTTGAAACCCCATTTCTCGTGAGTACATAACTGCACATGTTGGGTAGTGAAGAGTAGTCGTTATCAAACTATTTTTTTTTGGTTTGGAATTGGTATTAGGTATTTATATTGGAGCTTGATTAATTTTAGATTAGTGTTGAAAATATTCAATTGACGGTAAGATGCTTTCTAACCAAGGTGATTTTGTATTCAAAAAATTCAAATTTGAAATGTCGGAGTAAGAATGAAAAAGTATTTTATTATTCTATCACAATCTTAGTTGTAGTGGTGTAGCTAGACTTTTGCCAGGTGTCCAATTGACATACTTCGTTGAAAAATTATACTCCATATATACAAGTACAATAATAAATAAGTGGTTAAATAACATATTCTAAACAACCTTGACACAATAATACGCTATAGCTTAGTGTTTCAGCTGCTTCGTGTGTTTGAATCACAAAAAAATATGTTCATGTGTTTTAGTCTCACTTGTAGCATTTTTTTTTCCACTTTTCAAGAAGAACATACTCACTTTAGCACCTAAACATCCTTTGTAAAATTTCTGACTCATCTATTTTTCACATTTTAAGAAAATAAGCTTATAACACCCGAACATCCTTCGTGACATTTTTGATTCCGCCAATGCTCAGTTGGCGTAGTCGCTGTCAAACTTGAGAAAGGATTACCCCTTTAGGCTTGCACAGACAGTGACTTATGATGAAATGAAGCCAGAGAAGGCACTCTGTTATCACACAAATGAAAATACATGTGTATGGACTAGCAATAAAAGGGGCACTAGTAATTGAAAAGCAAGTGTATAGAGAGAGATAATGAGAGAGAAAGAGTAAGTACACTACTACTGTTACTGTCCCATATAGCTGTAATGTTGCAGGTCTGATTTTTGCGGTTGCAGACCCCCCTTCTTGGCACAAGCTCTTTTAACTTTTATCTTCTCAAATAATTCTCTCTCTCTCTTTTCTCTTTTTACATTGTGAGGAAACTGAATACCCATTGTATGTATTAGTGTGAGGCCTATCTGCCACAAGGATGTGATGGAACACTATGCTTCCTCTGCTAAAACCCCACAACCCCAAAACTCTCTTCCACTTCACATTTAATCACAATTCCTCAGTGAAATTATTCTGTTGCTCTCTCTAATTTCAATTTCAATGTCGGTAAGTCCAAGAACTGGTTTTTCAATTCAAAGGAGCTGAGTTAGTGTAAACACTTGAGGTTTTGAGTTTTGACAGAGACTTGAGTCTCAGAGAAACTACCATGGCATCATTTTTACTTCAAAGATGTAATCTTTTCTTTGAGGTTCTTCTTCTTTTGGGGTTCTTGATTTTCTTCAGCTTTGGTTCTGTGGTGTCTGATGATGGTGAGTGAGTAGAGTAGAGTAGTAGAGCATTCTGCTTCTTCTGTTCTAGTTTAATGTTTTGTTTAAATGTTGAAAAGACAAAGTGTCCTTTTTTTAATCATTTTTAAATGGTGTTTTTGATTAATCCCACGTTTTGTAGTTGTTATTTGTTAAAAGGTTTATTTTTTTGTCTCATTATTATAATAATAATTGGAAAATAGGTTCTGCATTGTTGGAGATTAAGAAGTCAATTAGGGACGTGGAGAATGTGTTGTATGACTGGACTGATTCTCCTTCATCTGATTACTGTGCCTGGAGAGGTGTTACCTGTGATAATGTCACCTTCAATGTTGTTCAACTGTAAGCCATAACTCAAAAAACACTCTTGTTACATTATTATCATTTGGGATTCTTTAGTATAAAGCTGTAATCTTTTGACATTATCTTGTAGTAATCTTTCGAGTTTAAATCTTGATGGGGAGTTGTCTCCTGCAATTGGACAGCTCAAAGGCCTTATATCTATGTAATATCTTCTCCCATTATCCCACATTTTCCCTTTTTGTTTGTTCTTTTGACTTAGTGTACATATAGATTATGTTTGTTAATTTATTTATTTTTCGTAGTGATGTAAGGGGAAATCGCCTTTCTGGCCAGATACCAGATGAGATTGGTGACTGTTCAGCACTGAAAAACTTGTAAGTATAAAATGCTTCTGATTCTTGTGTTATTATTTGGAAAATAAGTAACCATTTTTTTCCCTTAGGGACCTATCCTTCAATGAGCTTTATGGTGATATTCCGTTTTCCATATCAAAACTTAAGCAACTGGAATATCTGTAAGTTTTGATACTCTTCTTCTTCTAGGTGTTGTATCATTTGCTTTCCAAGATTGTCAATTGATCATGCTTGTCTTATTCAACTTAGGATTATAAAGAACAATCAGTTGATTGGACCAATTCCATCTACATTGTCACAGATCCCCAACTTGAAGGTCTTGTAAGTATATTCTTTTCTGCTTTGTCATGATATTGGTAGATTATGAATAATTTCAATTTAATCCAAGAACTTCCTCCAGGGACCTGGCTCAAAATAGGTTAAGTGGAGAAATTCCTAGGCTGATATACTGGAATGAAGTCCTGCAGTATTTGTGAGTGTTTTAATTCAGTGCTCCTCTTCTCTTGGTTTCTAGAATACCTTAGGAGACTACCATTTTGTATATGGATGATCATATCTGTTGTATGTTTTTATTGTATAGGGGACTGCGTGGCAACAACTTGGGTGGATCACTTTCTCCTGATATGTGTCAGCTCACCGGCCTGTGGTACTTGTAAGTTTGTAATCTTTATGCTCTTCAGATCTTACTATAGCTCCTTTTGGTGATGACATTAACCATCGTTCATTGTTTTGTGCAGTGATGTTCGGAACAATAGTTTGACTGGTTCCATTCCTCAAAATATTGGCAACTGTACTGCTTTCCAGGTTCTGTAAGTATCTATAACAAATGAATGAAGTTGGACTATTTTCTAAATGTTTGGTTGGCATAACACCTTGTTTTGTGCTGTCAGAGATTTGTCTTATAATGACTTGACTGGAGAGATTCCTTTCAACATTGGTTTCCTGCAAGTAGCGACCTTGTAAGTTTATGCTGCTTCTCTTTATCACAAAGCCATTCATTATATGGTTATAAGTTTGAAGTGTACTTTCATCATTCCAGGTCTTTGCAAGGTAATCGCCTTTCAGGGCAGATCCCTTATGTCATTGGATTGATGCAAGCTCTTGCAGTTTTGTGAGTGTTTTGTGTCTTGTTATCTCAATCCAATGCTATTGAATCATGAACGATATTTCTTGGAAACCAAAAAATGCATTTGTTATTTAAGTTTTTCTGACCCTTTTATTGACAGGGACTTGAGCTGCAATATGTTGAGTGGAACAATTCCTTCAATTCTTGGGAATTTGACTTACACAGAAAAATTGTTAGTACTATAAGTTTTAATTTAAAAGCAATTTGGATCATTTTGTGCTTCCTAAATTGTGTACTGGATCAATTACTGTAAGTTCGCATTGTATTGCAGGTATCTACATGGGAACAAGCTATCTGGTTCCATTCCTCCAGAGCTGGGAAATATGACAAAGCTTCACTACTTGTATGAATGCTTTCTATTAATAATTTTTTGTTGGCTTTGTTTTGTTCTTCCTGTTCAAACCCTTTTAAATGAATGCAAGCATTTGTTTGATTAGTGAGCTTTTAGGCAACCACTGATTTGATTGATACAAAGCTGTTTTGAGAATTTTTTTTAAGAGCTTTCCTCAACCTCAAGGCTCAAAGATGGTAATTTGCAGAGAATTGAATGATAACCAACTTACTGGATGCATACCACCAGAACTTGGAAAGCTGACGGAGTTGTTTGACTTGTAAATCCTGTTTCTCTTCATCTTCACTTTGGACTTGTTAACATCATTATTTATTTACTTCTGTGGTATGTTTCAGAAATGTTGCAAACAACCACCTTGATGGGCCCATACCTTCCAATCTTAGCTCATGTACCAATTTGAATAGTCTGTGAGTGTTTTTCATGTCCGATGTGTTTCAATTATGTACGATCATGCTTGTTTGGGAGTTATTGACACCTAATTTGGTTGCAGCAACGTTCATGGAAACAAATTGAATGGTACAATTCCACCTGCTTTTCAAAAGCTGGAAAGTATGACCTATCTGTAAGTTCTTACTTTTTGAATTTTTCTTTTAGAGAAATATGTGCAAGGTTATCTAGTTATCATTCTACCCATTCGTGCTGTTAAGGAAGATTGTAAACTTACTGTGCCAATTTTATATTTAAATTTTACCAACGTTGTATTATTGCACAGACTTCATTTTATTTATCTTGCTCTCAAAACGTTACTGGCTTATCCTTGCATGAAGAATCATTTCTATTGTCGAGAGCTTTCAGCTATGTGTGTCATATAATTTTTTTAATTATTAACTAGTTTATTTAGAGCCTCTGCATCATCTAGTTATGTGAATTTCAATTGCTTATTCTGCATACTCTGAGCATTGACTGTCACTTTTTTTTGTTAATTGCTTAAGTAATCTCTCCTCCAACAACCTCAAAGGCCCAATTCCAATTGAGCTTTCTCGTATTGGGAATGTAGATACACTGTAAGTGCAAACTTTCTCATCCACTTTCATTTCTCTCATTGCAATTATGGTTGCGGGAAAAGCATGTTTTGACAGTTTAAGAACTCTTCAACATTTTTTGGCTTAGGGACTTATCAAACAACAGGATCAGTGGTCCTATACCTTTGTCCCTCGGTGATTTGGAACATCTTCTTAAACTGTGAGCATAACCGTCAGGTTGTTATGTTATCATCATATATCTGTTGTACTTACATTCCTTTTGTCAATGCTGTAGGAATTTAAGCAAGAACGAAATAAATGGAAACTTGCCAGCTGAATTTGGCAATTTAAGGAGCATCATGGAGATGTATGGAACCTTGCTAAATTCAGTTACTTCAAATTTATGGTTTGCTTGATTTTCAGCTTTTTGACCGCACTCTTAATTGTAGTGATCTGTCAAGCAATCACCTCTCTGGTCCCTTGCCTCAGGAACTTGGTCAGCTTCCAAATCTGTACTTGCTGTAAGTACTTTAGATTTACTCCGAGACTCTCATCCTCTTAGCCATTGGTAATAATCTGTACAGTGAATAAGTATGAACTTCTAAACTGGGAAAGTAGATTTTAAATTATTTTGGATGCCATTTTCAAGAAAGTAGAGATGAAGTGGTTGTGTTGCGATTGGTTTATATGATCTGGCTACATATGTTCATTACTTTGGTGTTGTCTCAGTTTTGCTTTATATTGCATTATTGTACGGGGCTCATATGACATCATTTCTCTATCTTCTTCTTTTCCTTGAGGCCTTATTCTACAAAATAATGAACAGGAAACTGGAAAACAACAATTTATCAGGCGATGTGATGTCCTTAGCCAGTTGTCTCAGTCTAAATGTCCTGTGAGTTTTCAAGCTAGTAGTATTACACCAGTACAAATGTTTTGTAAATCTAATCAACCGTTTTTTGGCAGAAATGTCTCGTACAATAATCTGGGAGGGAATATTCCAACAGGCAATAATTTCTCTAGATTTTCACCAGACAGGTAAGTGGAGCGATCAAGATTCCATTCATTGATCTTCCTCGTCATGTGCCAAGTTCACACAAGTCACAAGCACTTATTGGTTTGTTTTTAATTCTTTGCTTCTAATGTTTTCCTTTTGCTATGTTTCCAATAAAGCTTCATAGGAAATCCAGATCTGTGTGGGTATTGGCTCACTTCTCCTTGTCATGCATCTCATCCAGCAGAGCGAGGTATGATCAAACTGTAACCATCATTTGACCTTTATTCTATTGCATTCTTGAAATTTCATTTCACTTTGGACACTTGCAACATTTATTAAGCGCGATGGACAGATATTGATTAATGAGGAATTATCCCTTGGTTGAGCAAACTTAATTCTGTGTTAGTCTGGTAGTAGGGTGCACGATCACGGTTTCCTCTGTTCACAATCCTTGATTGCAACACTTGGATGTGTGCACATATTAAATTAACATGAAATAATATTCATTTGCTGGAGTTACATTGATGTAAAGATGCCTTAGCTGTCAAATGAAACTGCATTAGTTTTATCCCCATCCTCAGTACATTAAGGGGTCGTTTGGTAGAGTGTATTAGTAAAAATAATGCATGCATTAATTACATGTGTTAGTAATCCTTGATTGTAACACTTGGATGTGTGCACATATTAAATTAACATGAAATAATATTCATTTGCTGGAGTTACATTGACGAAAAGATGCCTTAGCTGTCAAATGAAACTGCATTAGTTTTATCCCCATCATCAGTACATTAAGGGGTTGTTTGGTAGAGTGTATTAGTAAAAATAATGCATTACATGTATTAGTAATCCCCTTGTTTGATGAATTTTTTCATGCTATGTATAACTAACGCAAACATTAGTTATACACTCTATTGTGTATTGAGGAGTGTATTACTAATACCATGGATTTCTAGGTATTAGTAATGCAAAGGATTTAATACATGCATTAATATGGTTAAAGACCCAATTACCCCTCAAAAGTACTTTTACATCTTTTTCACCGTAATTGTGAAGGATACTTTTGTAAATAAATATTTTTATACAATGCATAAGAAATAATATATGCATAACTAATACAAGTATAATTAATACATGCATTACTAATGCTTGCATTACTAATACACTCTATTGGGTATTATTTTTATACACTCTACCAAACGACCCCTTAAGTGCATAAATATTTTAACAGTTGTCTAATGAAAAAAGATGAATTCATTGGACAATTGCAGTTTCAATTTCTAAAGCTGCTATACTTGGTATTGCTCTGGGTGGCTTGGTGATTCTTCTGATGATACTAGTAGCAGCATGCCGGCCACAGAATCCTGCACCTTTCATGGAAGGATCTATTGATAAACCAGGTACAATGTTTTCTGGACAGTTGGATAGTGTTTGGAGACGTTCATGTCTTAAGGACAGTCATCAGAGTAAATTGAAGTTGCCATGTATTGATTATTTAACGTTTTTGATGAACAGTTTATTACTCATCTCCAAAGCTTGTGATCCTTCATATGAACATGGCACTTCATGTTTACGAGGACATTATGAGGATGACTGAGAATTTGAGTGAGAAGTATATAATTGGTTGTGGAGCATCAAGTACTGTATATAAATGTGTTTTGAAAAATTGCAAGCCTGTAGCTATCAAGAAATTGTACTCTCACAACCCGCAATACTTGAAGGAATTTGAGACTGAACTTGAGACAGTTGGGAGTATTAAGCATCGTAATCTTGTCTGCCTCCAAGGATATTCTCTTTCTCCATCTGGCCATCTTCTTTTCTATGACTACATGGAAAATGGTAGCCTTTGGGATTTGCTTCATGGTTAGTAAATCCAAAATGGTTTAGGTGATTTGGTTCATTGAACTTGTGTTTTAAGCATTTCGTAATAATCCCTCTTATATCTTTTTTGCAGGTCCTACAACAAAGAAGAAAAAGCTTGATTGGGTCACTCGCCTTCGAATTGCATTGGGATCAGCTCAAGGGCTTGCATATCTTCACCATGATTGTAGCCCTCGAATTATCCACCGTGATGTTAAATCATCAAATATCTTGTTGGACAAAGACTTTGAGGCTCATCTGACTGATTTTGGCATTGCCAAAAGCTTATGCATATCAAAGACCTATACGTCCACATACATTATGGGAACCATTGGTTACATTGATCCAGAGTATGCTCGCACTTCTCGCTTGACAGAGAAGTCTGATGTTTACAGCTATGGAATTGTTCTATTGGAATTGCTCACTGGAAGGAAAGCTGTAGATAATGAATCTAATCTACACCATATGGTATGCTCTTGTAATTTAGTTAATTATGAACTTGTGGTATGATATATCTTCATATAATTATATAAAGATTCAATTGATCTTAACAGTTCTGCATATGTTACAGATTCTAACTAAGGCAGCAAACAATGCTGTAATGGAAACAGTGGATCCTGAGATCACAGGCACATGCAAAGATCTTGCAGATGTGAAGAAGGTTTTTCAGCTTGCCCTTCTATGTTCCAAAAGACAGCCTGCTGAGAGACCAACAATGCATGAGGTGGCAAGAGTACTTGAAAGCCTAATACCTGTCGCTGAAATGAAACAGCCAAATCCAACCCTCTCACTTGCATTACTTCCATCTGCTAAGGTACCTTGTTACATGGATGAGTATGTCAACCTCAAGACACCCCATCTAGTGAATTGTTCATCCATGAGCACTTCAGATGCCCAACTTTTCCTGAAGTTTGGAGAGGTCATATCCCAGAATAGTGGCTGAAAATAACATGAGAGTAGATTTCTTGAGATTGTGTAAAAAAATGTAGTGCCATTATAATATTATTATTGTAGGTAGTTGTAGTAAGATGATGCATGCAATAGTGGTCCAGTCTACTTTTTCCACTACATAGGTCTAGTGTGAATGTAAAAATATTTCACTTTTTACCATGATGAAATTGGAAGAGGTAGCACTTAGTAGAGTACTGTAATATTGGTTTTTGGGACCACTGATGCTGAGTATGGACTATACTGTCTGTAAGATTTTTGGCACACACTTTGAGGTGGCCTTAGCACTGCCCCTCTGTGTATAGCAATAATGGATTGCATTGTGGACCTAAGTTTGCTGCTCTCTTTGCAGCTGCAGTACATTAGTGCATTTATTTGGTGGACTACTCAGAAACGCAAAATAATTTTGACTTTTTAATTATTACTCTACTTCCTCAGATTATTAAGTACTTTCTGTCCCTTTTTGTATAATTTATTTTTGTTTTTACTCTGTCCAAAAAAATAATAACGTATTTATATACTCTCTGTCTCAATTTATTTGACTTTTTTTTTTCTTAGTCAATCTCAAAAAAAAGATGACACATCTATATTAAATAACAATTTAATTGTAAAATGTCTATTTTATTCTTAATGAAATGAATTACAGTTACATAAATTTCTATTATTTATTTTGAATCACAATTTTTCAAGTCTTCCTTTTTTTCTTAAATTTCGAGTCGAGTTAAATTATTTCACATAAAATGGGATGGAGGAAGTATTAAATATTAATTTAAGTTTAAAATATTTATTTAGTCAAATAAATATCTATCGTTTATTTTAAATCACAAGTGTCAAAAGTTTTTTATTCTTTCTTAAATTTTGTAGCGAGTCAAAGTAACTTATTAAATGAGAAGGTGGGAGTGACACTTATTATAAATATTCTAGTTTCTAAGCACACGATTTGCGCGTATAATCCCTATTGAGTATAGTTTTTTTAAAAATAAATATTATTAAATAACATGATTTGAGTTCTTTTTAAGAAAATGTGTCTAATTAAGGTTTCTTACTTTGTCTCAATAAAAATTGTGATACTTCAATTTCATGACCTCCAAGTGAATGCACTGAGATAATGATATGAGAAGTTAGCAAAATAAACTCTATTTATAAGTCAAAATATAAGTTTGTAAGCAAAAGGAAAAAGATAACAGCTACCCAAATTAAATTTTTCGGTAGTGTTAAAAGTTCCTATTTGTTGTTAGAATAATGTTAGAAGATCAAAAGATTGCATGCGATTAATCCTATGCAAACCGTAGTGCAATATTAATGTTTCATCAATTAAAAGCTTGATATGAGATTATTTACTTTTTGTATAATTATAATGGACGTGTACAAAATATTATATTAAATTTTTATCCACGAGCACTTTATAATAATTATTTAATTATAATTATTAAAAATTAAGGTGTAAAAAGTCTTATTATTTACAATTTGAAAATCAGAATACTTATAAACATACTACTATTTTTTTTTTATAGAATTTAATTGTCTCTTCGTACATGACTTATCCACCATTGACCTAATGCTATATGTTTAACCTTTTTTCTATCAACAAAAAAATGAGTTAAACATTCTATCAAATTCATTCTTAAAGGTGAAAGTCAATATACATGTAAAATTAAAAGTACGAAAAATAAGAAGAACGAAACACATGAGCAAGATAATTAGGTTTGCTTTGCTCTATAATGAAAATTGAAATAAAAATTAAAGTAACAAATAGTCTATATTTGAGCATATAATTTTTTTTGAAATTAAAGCAAGTTGCTAACAAATCAACAATTCAATTATATAAAGAGATATATAAAAGTCTCATTATAATTCTAATTACTACAAACAAGAATAAAACTAATACATCAAGCTCTGATGCTTCAATAATTGAATTCTTGTCTATTCCCATGATTGTTAAGGGAGATCTCACAATTTTCACAATAAATTGTCTATTCCCATGATTGTATAAGGGAGATCTCACAACTTTCACAATAAATTGTGACATTATTTCACCGATTTAAAGTTTCAACACACAAAAAATTGTAGAAGTAGTAAATAAAAGTCTTCCTTGAAAAAATTCAATTTATAGGACAAAAATTGTAGTAATATGAAAAGTTACATGGAAATGTGAAAGGTCAAATAATATTAAAATAAATATTAAAAATATAAAGCATGAAAATTAACTTTAAAAGATACATGTATCTACTTTAATTTCTTATCTTTAAGGTATAATTTCTCATTTGTATTCCCTTTTTTATTTGAGTGAAAAATTTGAAAGGTCAAGATTAAGAAATGATAATTACAAGATTAAATATATGAAAATTATAAAAGTTAGTTCTTAAGTGAAGATGCATGCGTAAAAAATTAATGTAATTAATTATTTTCTGAAAAAAAGAAAGAGAAGACATGCATTTTAGATAAGATAGTAAAACAATTACTAGCCAGTTTGTACGTTGTCATAAATGAATAATTTAGATTTTATTAAAAAATAACTTATTTCATGTTTTAATGCTGAATAATTTAGATTTTAGATTTTATTAGAAAAAAACTTATTTCTTGTTTTAATGGTATTATTGTAGTAACTCAATTTTGTAGGTTATTTTGGTATTTCAACTTTTAATTTTTTTTGTTCCCACTTTTAGTAATATATATGATGATGATTCTCATTTTTATATTATACATTTTGATTTTTCATGAAGTTTAAGAAAGAAAGAAAGATATTGAAATTTGTGGATTAAAATAAATGATAGATGTTTGTGTAGTTATAAATTAATTTATTAAAATTCATTGAGGTAAAATAATCATTTTAAAATTAAATTGATACCACCTTTGTTCCAATTTATATATGACTTTTTTTATTTTTAATCAGCTCAAAAAAGAATTACACATTTTTATATTAAATAATAATTGATTTTAAAATGCCTAATTTATTCTTAATGAAATCATTTATAGTCACACAAACATCTATCCTTTATTTGGACTACAAGTTTCAAAAATCTTTCTTTCTTAATTTATGTATCAAGTCAAATTAACTCAAATCAAATGAGACGGGAAAGTATTTAATAAAGGAATATGTCACATTCTTTTTTAGATTGACTATGAAGAAAATTGAGTAAAATAAATTGGGATAAATGCGTAATATCTATTGAAAAGCAATTAGATTGTACAAGTATATTTTACACAATATTTGGTTCCCTAGTATTGTGATCATCTTGACCTCCTACATTGCTAAGGATTTCCTGATAAGGCTGCACTCAGTTATCCCATAGACTCTGCTCAGAGTTTGCAGTTGGTGCCCTCTGATATAAATGTTAACAAATATCCAACAAGTTGATGGTAAATTTTTTTATTATCTTGTCCATATCTTGACTCTTGAAATGGATACATTTGTCGATAAACTTTTGTGCTCCTTGTCTAATGTTACACCAGATAATCAACATAGGAGAAGTACAAAGGAAAAACTATGTAAATGAGTCATAAAATTTAAAATAATTACGTGTTTATATTCCAATACAAAGTAATTTAAGAAACATCGATTTTCTCAAAATTATATTATAGTCATACCCTTATTCATTAAGGTTGATAATTTTCGATTAACTGATACTAAATCAGTATCATATACTGTATTGGTATCATTAAGACTGATAATTTCGTTCTGACACTAAATCAGTATATATATTGTATTGATATCATTAAGATTTCTTGTTCAGAAATTATTCATTAGTCAATGATACTATAAGAGTATATGTAAATTGTTGTAGTATCATTAAGATTTCTTGTTCAGAAATTACTCATTAGTCCATGATACTATAAGAGAGGTATATATTATAATTATGTAGTGGGGCATGAATGTAAAGGGATATGTGTTTGTAATTATTTTGCTTTTATGAGGTATTTGCTAAGTTTCCCCAAGCCTAAATTGCCAATTGCCCAATATATAGTATTCAATGTTTATCAAGTGTATAATATATGTGTTATAGGGAAAATTACATGGTTAAGCAAACATATTGTAACACACCAAAAATTTCTAAGTTAAGACCTGAACTATTCTTCATTTACTTGTAGGGTCATATCGGGTGATTCTTAAATTGCTCATATTTGTAAAGGTAAATTCTTTAGTGTGTGAATGGTTTTGGATATCAATTAAGGTCACTAGAATCTCCTAGCACAAAGTTGAGTTGAAAGTTTTCTTATCGATTAAGTTTTGATGTAAGATTCTACTTGGGTCAACTTCAAACAATCACATCTCTTAGAATATAAAGAGTTACGTGGTTCATAACCCATCACAATAAATGTATTTGAATCTTCTTTCCAACGCCATCAATTTCGCAACAATTCTAGTTTTGAGTAAAATGTTATGACCATTTAGTAACCTGATACAGTGCAGTGATGAATTAACCAACGGAAAAATATTAAAAAGGGTTGTTTTTATCTTTTTACCTCTAAAAATATCCTAAACGATTTTTTTGACTAATTAAAGACCCAAAACAATCAGATTTTCATCTCTCGATCCATCATTCTCTTCTCTCTCAAGCCTTAAGGCAAAACACTAAGGAAAAATCAAAGTAGAAGACTCTATTCAAGATTTTTTTCCATCTTTTTCAAGATTCTTCTTCAAGGTAAGTTTTCCTCCAAGATTCTATTCTTGGCCATAGAGATTTCAAGAAACTAATTCAAGAATCTTAAGAATGGTGTTCTTGATTGTTTACCTTCAAGTTAGGGTTTCAAGGCTTCTAATCAAGTTCTTCTTCAAGATTCTTGAAGAATCTTATTCTTCCAGGTATGTAAGGCTATCATAGTGTCAGACTAGTTCATCGTCACGCCCTACATCTACTTTCAAATCAGTAAAAGAGTGATCTAGGATTCTACCCCTAGATTTGAGTATTCTTGAGATGAGTTGATTTTGAGTTCTTGAGTTCCTGTTTCTTTTTGAAATTCTATTCCCAATTATTGAATTGAAATATGTTATGCATTAAGATTCTTGAGTTGATTCGTTTATGTCTATATTTCAACATGAACCCTATGAATTGAGTATCCTTGAGATGAGTAGTGTCATTGGGTTTTGAGTTCTTAGTATTGAGTTTTCTATGTTTCTATTAAGATCCTCGAGTTGAGTTGTTCATGTACATAAATTTGCATGAACCCTATTTTGAGTTATAAATTTTGTGAATCTTTTTAAAGCCAACACTTGACTTTTAAACTGAGTTTTTGAGGAATAAAAATGAGTTTTGAGAAAGAGTTTCTAAAACATGATTAGTATGACAATCGAGTATGACATCAATGTTTAAGCATTATGGTATCTAGTTATGCCATCAATGTTTAAGCAGTATGATATCTAGTTATGCCATCAATGTTTAAGCAGTATGATATCTAGATATACCATCACTGTTTATGCAGTATGACTTCCCGAGTCATCAGTGATCATATCACAATATGATTTTGATATATTTTTGAGAAAGAGCTTTCAAGTATGAATTGAGTAAGAGTATATGGGAACTAAGTATTCCCAAAGGTATTAGTTTTTACATTGATAAAAGAGAAACTTTGATTTCTAAATGAGTTATGAGTTGAAAGATATTTCAAGAGCAGTTACCTCTTTAAAAATGATAGTTTGAACAATTATCTCAAACCAGAGGAAGAGTATGTTTTTTTAAACATTGAGCATGAGTTTATATTATTGGGAGTAGTATTGAGCACCAATATGAGGATGAGTTCAGACAAATCACATTCCTCATAAACTATTTATGCCAACATGGGTAAATGATCATGCTATTTAGATGAATCCTTAGTGCCTTCGGCAGAGCTTAGTGGATCTACTTAGTTGAGGTGTCCTATATCCCGACAAGGTATAGGACAATTCTGGCAGCGTGGGCGAGACGCTGTATCATCATGTAGCTCATAGTGATGGTTGTCGGTTAGAGAATCTCCTAATAGAGTTAAAGTGTATTTTTTATATATCACTTATTATGTTGAGTTCAGAGATGAGAAAATAATTTGTAAAACTTTAAATGATTTAACTCCTTTATTTCTTTACATTCAGCTTGATTACATTGTTATCTATTGCAGTCTTTTCTTTGAGTTATTTGTTATTCAACTATATTACATACTCGTACATTCAATGTACTAATATCATTCGACCTACATCTTTTAATGATTCATATACAAATTATTAGGATCCTCAATAAGAGTCTGTTGAGATCACTCCATCCGCTCGCCTTCTTATGAGTGAGACCTCCTTACTTTCGGAGTACTCCAGTTTTATGAGTTGTTAGTAGTAGTTCTTTTGAGGAGTCGCGGGTCTTATCGCGACACTCATCTTTGTATAGTAGAGGCTTCATAAATAGACAATTTTGGAGGGTCTTTCAGATTCAGATATTCTATTTAAAACTAATTTTTGATACTCAGTATATTCAGCGAAGTTTTGAGATTCAGTAAACTATTTTTAAACGTTTCTTTCAATTTGATGCTTATGAAATGCTGGAATTAGTCTTCCGCTTGTAGTCAGCCCAGGATTAGGGTTCGCTTGAGAGCCAACAATGGTTTTCGAGTGCCGGTCATGTCCAGGGTGTAGGCACGGATCGTGACACATATACTAGTTAATTAGTCATTATAACTATAGTTTTAGTTAATTACCACTTGTGACCAACATTCAGTGATAGTTACATGGGTTGGGGTTTCGATTTTGTATAATTTGTAATATGTATAATATAATTAGTCATTATAACTATACTTAAGGTTCAGATGTTTGTGTTTGTATAAATTCATTATTTTGAGTTTATACAAAAATAACCCAATTATACAAACGTACCTGCGAATTACAAACGTACATGCGAATATACAAACTCACCGGTGAATTATACAAACCCGTGAATTATACAAACGAGAAAGTTTAAATTATAGCTACAATTTGTAATATGCAAACTATAGCTATAGAGCATAACTAAGTGTACAATAGTGGCTATTTGCGAAAATTCCCCTAAATTGTATGCCATGTGTTAAACCCTTCATATTAATGATAATGTTGTCGAACAAATAAATGATCTCTCGACTGTGGAGCATATAATATTTTTAAGGATACTGTTTATTCAAAAAATGGTATAATTGAATAGTTTAAGGGCACATGAAGATTTATTAGATTGATCTTGTGAATGAAGTAAGCTACATTAATAATATTAAATTTAATGAATATAAAGGAAGAAGATAATTGATGAATCCTAAAGACTGATTATTTTATTTATTTGATTTTATAAAATTCCTATTAAATATATCATTGTGCCTACATGTAGGGGTGTACAAAATCGAACAAAAAACTGAACCAAATCGCAAATCGCAAATCGAGTCAAATAAAAAACAAAACCCAACTAGTGATTTGACTTGACTTGGTTTGGTATTGGAAAAAAACCTGATTATATTTGGATTGGTTTGGTTTTAACTAAAAAAAACCAACCCGAGACCAAACCAACTCGACATTATATATGTAATTTTAAAATTTTATTTTATACATAAAAATATTTACTTTGATATAATTTTAAATATTTCTTATACTTTTTCATTGTTTTTATCTTTTTAATATATCATTTCAAGTTTGAAACTTAGAATTCTAAATGGTCCAATAAAGATTATAGTCCATAGATGTTGGTAATTATAATAAAGCTTAAATCAAAATCAAATTATACTAATGCAAAAAGAAAATCAATTCAACACTAAGAATGACAATAATATTGAATATTTGTTCTTTAGTTTTACATTGGCTTAGACAATTAAAATACATAATCTAATTTTAATTTCCTTTAATATTTAGTCATGTAACTAATACTTATTGAACTTATTTTAGCACGATTTAGTACTTTTAAATTATGATCATTTTACTTATGACTTGTTAATTTGTAATATTTGTTTTACGCGATTTCATTATTATTATTTTTGTTGGATATTTTAGTGTCATTAATCATATCATATTTTGTGTTATTTTTTTAAGAAACACCTTAGATAGTTGTATTTTGGTAGGACTAAAGAAATATTTGAAGTACAAGTAAATTATATGTTTGTAATAATACTTTACCGGAAAAACCCGAAACAACCCAAAAAACCCAAAAAACCCAAGGTTGAAAAACTCGAGTTTTATTGATTTGGTTTGGTTTATAAATTTAAAAATCCGATACAAATGGTTTGGTTTGATATTTGAAAAACCCGACCAACTCGGCCATGTACACCCCTACCTACTTGTGTGTCATTTACTTATATAGTAGACAATTTAGTGTATGGAGTTTCTTGGTTCATACACAGAAGATTGAAATTGTCTGTCCTTATAAGTTATAAATATAAGTTCACAATCGAAGATGAAATTGGACAAACATCTTGATGATTGTAGCACAAGATTAAATATAATTTGATCTTGATTATGGGAGTGATTTCTTTCTAACTTCTTGTGCTAGTACGCTTTTTGTGTGTATTGAACGAACCAAGTAGAGAAGCTTGTTTATGTTCTGAGTATTTACATAATATCTTCTCTAGAATCATTAAATGTATTTATACTCTTAGGGTGTGTTTGGTATGTTTTCCAATTTTCTTATGTTTGGTTGGGTAAAATGTTTTCCAAATCAACTAATTTTCCTCAAATTTAAGGAAAATGATTTTCCTTCAAAAATTAAGGAAAACATTTTCCAAAACTCTCATCCAACTTCAAATTACAATTTTTTTTTATACTTTTTTAAAAAAAAAAATATTTTCAACTTCAATTTTTAATTTTTTTACTCCACCCTCACCCCCTACCCCCTCCCCCCAAATTTTTTTTAAGTTTGTTTTGAGAAAATATTTCCAATTTCAAAATTTTATTTTCATCCAACCCCCACCCCTACCCTCGACTCCCCCCCAAAAAAATTAAAAATCAAAGTTTGTTTCTAAAAAAATATTTTCAAATTCAAATTCTTATTTTTCATCCCACCCCACCTCCCGGCCAGTCCCCCTACCAGCCCACCCCCAACCCGCCACCCCCCAAAAAATATATTTGAAGTTTGTTTTTAAAAATTATTTCCAATTTCCAATTTTTTTTC
>NC_064291.1:33480498-33605198 GCF_019186545.1 Solanum stenotomum | reverse complement strand
CCCCCCCTACCCCGTCCAAATAAAATTTAAGTTTGGTTTTAAAAATAATTTCAATTTCAATTTTTTATCTTGTCACCCCACTCCCACTCCCTCCAAAAAAATTTTAAGTTTGTTTTTTAAAATATTTTCAATTTCAAAATTTTATTTTTTAAACCCATCTCACGCCTACCCCACCCCCACCCCCACCACCCCACCCTCCCCCCACCAAAAAAAATTTAAGTTTATTTTTAATTTTTTTTTTTCAATTTCAATTCAAAAATTATTCTCTACTCTCTAGTAAAAATAAAATATATTTTCTCAAAAATAGTTTTCATTCATAAATCAAAAACTAAAAAATCTTTTCGGAAAAATATTTTCTACTTACCAACCAAACATGAGAAAATAAGTCCAAAGTCTACTTGTTTTCCAGGAAAACATTTTCCATGGAAAACATTTTCCTTCATACCAAACACACCCTTAATCTTGATATGATTATTATGATCAATATAATTTATTTGTCATCTTGATCTGTCAAAAGGTGAGACCCTACCGTGGGTCAATATATTCCTGATAGATTGGACGATAATAAATCATATTTGTGAAATAATAATTAGTTGATAGAATCCATGTCTCGACCTTGAGATTGAAGATACCCCTTTATGATTGCTTATAAGTTTTCATGTGAAAACCATACATGTGGATTATATATGTATTATATCCGTCACATGAAATAAATTAAGCATAGTAATAAAGGATTAAAAATCAATCAATGAATTAAATTATCATAGATTTAACTGATTGGTATCAGTAATTCTAACATGGGTAGTTAAATAAGATTAAATGTTGGATTTTGAAATTAAATCGAGGAGTGCAATTACGAATTTTTGGTGGAATAATCTGTAATTTATCACGGTAGTATTAATTCACTGATTTTCGTATTGATACCATAATTGGGACTTACTATTAAATCTATGGTCCCTACTATACCAGATTAAATATATGTATTTTGAGAAAAAAAAGAGAAAATTCTAGAAGCAGAGGCGTATCCAGGATCTCGAGAACATGGGGCACCATTATCTTCAAAATAGACATTCAATTCAATTATATAAAATTTTCGATGACAACAAGTTGACGAGCAAGCAACAACCTTTATATAGTAATATATTAGCAAAAAACATCATTCACTTGCAATTGTCCTCGACGAGTTATCCTATTTTGAAAATGATCAATAATGACATCATTACTTACATTTTTAAATATAGTACGCTCTATAAAGCAAACTAAACAACCATTCTAAAGATCTTCATCCATACGTAAATCATTCTTTATGTACTTCATTGACGAGAATGCTCTTTTCATGCTTGCGGTAGCAACATGAATAATCAAAGTTAGCTTCACAAGTAGATACACAAGTGACCAAGTTTGATCTCGTTTTGTCTCTATCATCATTCTTGCAAGATCTTTGATTCCCTTCAAGTTGAGAAACATGCTATCACACTTTTGAGCATAGACAATAAAATCGTCGAGTTGAAAATTGAATTTCCAAAGCTCTTTATCACCAAACTCACTTGGATAGTACTCGGCTAGTTTCATTATCCTATCCTTGTGAAAATTAGCAAATGAATCAACCGGACTCAAACTAGCCATACCGAGGAGTAAGTCACTAGTCACCACACCAAAATGATTATTGAGCTCTTGAAGTGTCAAATCAATGATGACATAAAATACTTCCACACGAAAGTGATGCAAATATAAAATATTGGACCTCTTACGCTTCGATTTTTCATTAGAGTAGTCTTCATCCATTTTGGGAATTAAAATACCACGTTTACCACAAAATAAGCTAACCTCATCCTTCATAGAGTCCCATTCTTCCTCTCTCATTATTTGTAATCTTTTCTTTGAAAGGTCAAGCAATCCCATAGATTTAACGATATCTTAATATTTCTTTTGTAAAACTTTATTCAACTCATTTGTCAATAGCAACACATTAAACATCAAGTGCAACATACAGACAAATTCAAGCTCATGAATCTTATTCAAAAGATTTTCCACTGCAAATCTATCAAGATGATATAGACAATCATGTTTCATATCCTTAAGCATATTAACAATTGAATAAAAAAGAATTAGGAAATTGTCCAAGGTTTTAAAATGAGACCCCCACTGAGTATCACCCGGTCATTGGAGGCCATGTTCTTGATTCAAACCTTTTCCTGTATGTACTTCTCCAAATTTAAGCAACTCTTCGAACTTATCTTCTTGATGTTGTCAAAGTGAATCTCTGCATTTAAATGAAGCTCTAATAGTATTCAAAATATTAGCGAGAACATAAAAAATTTATCCACATCCGAATTCTTTTGGAAAGATCTACAAGTCTCAATTGCAATTGGTGAGCAGAACAGTGAATAAAATATGTAGATGACGTATCTTGCAAAATAAAAAACTTGAGACCGTTTATTCCCCCTTGCATATTACTAACTCCGTCATAACCTTGATCGTGCATTTTGGATGTACATAATAAGTGATCCAAAAGCAAAAAATAAATTGCCCTTTTTAATGATTGAGAAGATGTATCAGTTATATGGACAATACCCAAGAATCACTTTATCACCATTCCACTTTTGTTGAAATATTTCAAAATTAGAGCCATTTACTCCTTATGAGAGACATCCTTTGATTCATCAACTAATATTCCAAAATAATCACTGTCCAAGTCTTCAATGATAGCCTTAGTTGTTTCTTTAGCACAAGCCTCCACAATATCTTTTTGAATTATCGGACAAATCATCATATCATTTTGTGGAGTATTACCTAATATTATTCTTCCCATATCAAAATTTCTATCCCTATACCATTTCAAAAGTTCAAGAAAGGCACCTTTATATTCAGAACCTTCACTTTCATCATGTCCACAAAATGGAAATCCCGTGTCAAGAGAAATCTTGCTACATCAATTGAGGCATTTAAACGCATCCGATAATCACTTATTGCCTTTTCACTTTGCTTGCCAAGATAAGATTGAATCGATTGACGTTGGTTTATCAAATCTTGCATCCTATTGAAACATTTATGATGGATACTATTTACCTTACCAACATATTTTTTGAATCTTTCTAGAGCTTTGCTCCAACACCTAAAACCATCTCTTGTAAATGAATCTCCAGCATTTCCACGACTTTCAAGTTCATTTTTGAACAAATAACAACAAAAACAAAATGCCGCGTCTTCTTTAATGTTATATTCCAACCATTGAGATCTTCTCTTAAATCAAGTTGGTTGAAATTGACGCATTTTATCTCCAAACTTAGTTTCAGGGAAGAGATAATCAACATGTTGACATGACTTTTTTTAAATGTAATACCTCCTTACCGTATCTCGAATATTAGGACTATAAGATGAAATAGGTATTCAATCTTTGGGATCTGCTTCAAGAGATTTAAAATCAAGCACATTATCCGTATTTGAAAGTGGAAAAGAATTTGCATGGTTTGAACTTCCGGAGCTACTTCTAAACTCACCACTGGTTGACTAGAGCTAGAACTTGGTTGACCATCTTTTGGCTTTGGTTACTTGATGATAAATTTATCCATTTCCGATTTGATGACTTGAATGTAAGAATTATTTTACCTACAAAATTAAATATTTACACTTCTATTTAATCTTATCAAACAAAATAATTTTTAAAAAATATTAGAACAAATAACAAGTTTATTAATAAAAGAATCACAATTATAGATAACTATTTAGAAATCAAAAAGTTCTTATAAATTCAAAATATTCAAGCAATCAAATAATGACACCACTTCATAAATCAAGAAAAACATATAAAACAAATAAAGTACATTAATAAATAAAATTGATTCTTTTTAGATAGCATACCTTGTGTTCTCAAATCTCACTTCTACTTCACCATGAACAACAAAGTGGAATGGAGCCAAAATACGAACAATATGATGTCTTTACTCTTTTTCACTTTTTAGTTTAGGGCTTTGAAAAGTCAAAATATAACGACCTAATTCCGTCATTATAGAAAAGCCAGCGGGGAAATTTTTTGGGCTGGAAAACTTTTGGTAATAACTTGAAATTTCCTAGCCTAGTCCAGATTTGGACGAAATCGAAGTCAGTGAGGTCTAGGGAAATTTGGTAACAAACGAGAGGTTAATATGAAATGCAATTACATGAGTGGATAACTAAGACGTTAAGAAACTCGTACGAATTTACAAAATCGAATTCGAGTATGTAGAACTTCCGAAACTGATTTTAGCGTGAAAGGGTAATTTTAGAACGTCCTGGTTTGAAAGTGTGTTGTGAAATGGGAACATGAAACTCAAATTTTGAGGTTCTGTCTCCATGCAAGTCGCCGGAGCAGGGCAGCTGTAGCGGGTCAGTCATGACTTAAGTCATAATTAAATCCCCAAAACATTATTTTTCTACAAGTTTTCCACGATCCCATGCGAGTTCTTGATAGTTTTCCACGAAATTTAGTGCTAAAGGTAAGAAATTTACTCCCCTAATCCATTTTTTGATCCGTAGAACTTAGAATCTTGATCATATATTATTGGGGGAGGGTTTTGAACTGAATTGGATGGTGGGAAAAAACCCTAGTTGCACCTTAGGATCATGAGTTGGGTCTTTGGTTATTGAGTTTGTTATAATCCAGTTAATTAGACCTTTGATTGTTGATCCTTGCGTATATTAACTGTTTGTAGACCTAGAATAAGCGGGAAGAATCCAGAAAGGGAAGATTCAAGTGCCTTAGGGGATTCAAGCTTGGATTCGATGTAGGTGATGGTTGTGATTTCATGTTTGCATGATGTATGTTGGTAATTGCGTCATTGTAATGCATGTATGTGTAACACCCCAGAAATTTTTTTGAATAGAGACTCGAAACGTTCTTCTTAGTGAGTGAGATTTTACGAAGTAATTAAAGATTTCTTAAGTGTTAAGGTCACTAGATGTAGCACCTTGAGTTCCAAGAAGAACTAAAGAGATTTACTCAAGTCATTCCTAAGTTCTTCTAAGATTTGGGTCAACTTCAAACGACCATAACCTTTTGTACAAAATGATATAGGTGGGCTATAAGGTATTGAATGAAAGTTTGTTGAATTATCTTTCCAACGCCACTGAGTTTGCTAAGTTTCGAGTTCGTATGAGTGAGATGTGCCCTTTTGAAGTCAAGTTGTCCAGTTTGGGTTTTAGTTGAGAGTTCAAGAAGTGAAAAAAAGGAGAATAGAGGAGAGGATCAAAGCATTCATCGAGGTTCTTGAGTTTTGCTGCGGATTTTCGCCATGGGTTTGATCCCTAAGAGGTATGTAAGCTTCCATAGTGTTGGGTTTGTTCACCCACACGCCAAACATGTTATTTTCAACATTAAATTCATTTTATAAAGATGAAGGTTTGATGTTCTTGAATCGTGTTCTTAAAATTGGCTATCGTTCTTGTGTTAAGATGATATTGATGAGTTCGTGAGGAAATTGCGTCGATTTTAGAGTTGTGTTTGATTAGATTCTTGGGTACATGTATTGGATATCGAAATCTAAAGAGAAATTGAGGAAAAAAAAATCAAATTTAGGTGAATTGGGGTTAGAAAACGAGGAAGAAAACGTTGGACAAGGAACATGTACCAAGTCCGCGTCGCTGACCTGTTCCTTCAGTGTGAAAATTTTCTCTCCGCGTCGCGGACTCCACTGTTTCAAAAATTATTTCGACCAAACATTTTAATTCATTTCCGCGTGGCGGACTTGCTCCCCAGATAGTGTTTTTCAACCGATTCTCATGTTTAACTATCTAAAAGAACTACTAAACATCACGAGATCTTTCCTATCACAAATCACAA
The DNA here is from genome assembly GCF_019186545.1 of Solanum stenotomum. Lineage (NCBI taxonomy): Eukaryota > Viridiplantae > Streptophyta > Magnoliopsida > Solanales > Solanaceae > Solanum > Solanum stenotomum. The sequence goes on along the minus strand of NC_064291.1, from coordinate 33,599,380 downwards.
CCTTGAATTCATAAATCAAATTCAAGGTAGAGTTGAGAGTCAAGTTTTTGAGAGTTCTTTCAAACATTTTTTAGAAAGTCCCTCTAAGCCTTTTTGAGAAGTCTTCTACAATTTCTAATGACTTGTTTCAAGACTCGAGCAAGCGAGTATGAGAATGAGGAGAATGTATTCATGAGTCTACTTTTTCATCACGAGATCCTTCATATCATGAACCATAACTCTCGAATTCATAATTCACATTCAAGAGAGAGTTAAGAGTAGAGTTCAAGAAAGTCTGAGTTCAATTGTGAATCCTTTGAGATCATCTATTGATTTGAGATAAGTCTTGAGGAAGTAAGTATAAGAATGAGAAGAGTGGGATACATGAGTTCTATATTGTTATGTAGACCCTCGAGTCGAGTCGTTCATCCCTATAAATTCTGCATGAACTCCATAAGTTGAGTATCTTTGAGAGGAGTAGTATATTTAAGTTCTAAGTCTTAAGTATTGAGTTCCTAACCCTTCTGAGATTATATTCCTAATCATGGAACTATTACATGTTACCCATGAAGTCCTTAAGTTGAGTAGTTCATGCCCATAATTCTGCATGAACCATATGAGTCGAGAAATCTTGAGATGAGGAGTATCGTTGAGTCCTTGAGTTGAGTTGTTCATGCTTATAGTTCCGCATGAACCTTATAAGTTGAGAATTCTTGAAATGAGTAATATCATTGAAGTTCTTAAGTTTTAAGTTGTTGAGTTCTGAGTATCGAGTTCTTTGTATGGTTATTAAAAACCTTAAATTGAGTCGTTCACGTCCATCATTTGGCATGAACCCTATTTTGAGAAGTCTTTTACAACTTTTTCTAAACTTGTTTTAAGACTTGAGCACTTGAGTTGAGAAAGAGTAGAGTCGAGTTCATTTTCCTTAAAATGATATATGGGAACTAAGTATTCTCAAGAGTAAATGTTTTCACATTTAAAAAAGGAGTAAACTGAGATTTCCAAAAGAGTTTTGAGCAATTCAGTAACATCTCTTTTTAGAGAAAGATTTTGAGTAATAATCTCAAACCATAGAAAGAGTTATGTTTTTAAACATATGAGCTGAGTATATTTTGGGAGTAGTATTGAGCACCGATATGGGACGAGTTCAGATAACTCAGGTCTCCATAAACCATGTAGCCGATGTGGGTAGAAAGGGTCATACTTTTTAGATGATTCCTTAGTGCTTTTTAGCACAGACTAGTGGATCCACTTAGTTGAGAGGTCTTATACCTTGGCAAAGTATATGACAATTCTGGCAGCGTGGGTGAGACGCTGTATCATCACATAACTCATAGTGATAGTTGTCNAATAACTCAGGTCTCCATAAACCATGTAGCCGATGTGGGTAGAAAGGGTCATACTTTTTAGATGATTCCTTAGTGCTTTTTAGCACAGACTAGTGGATCCACTTCGTTGAGAGGTCTTATACCTTGGCAAAGTATATGACAGTTCTGGCAGCGTGGGCGAGACGCTGTATCATCATATAACTCATAGTGATGGTTGTCGGTTAGAGAAACTCCCAAAGAGTTATATTGTATTTTTATATACACACTGAGTATTGTAGTATTTTTGAATACATTGAGTTGCTATCTACAGTTTTACAACTTCCATATATATATATTGCATCTTTTACTATTGTTTTATCCTTGAGTATCATGAGTTGTGTATTTCGAGTTGAGTATCTTGAGTTGAGTACCTTCGAGTTGATCTGTGCTTCATTGTATAAAGTACCTTATTGTTGAGTTTTACTGAGTTAAGAACCTTATTACTGAGTTGAGTATCTTATCCTTGAGTACTTCTGAGTTGAGTAAGTTTGAGTAGTTTTGAGTATCCTTGAATATTCCTTGAGTTGAGTAAGTTCGAAAAGAGGTAAGTATGTTTCCATTTTATCAAGTTCAAACTTATGTTTATGCTTTAGAATTCCCTTTACATGCTCGTACATTCCACGTACTGAGCCATTTGGTCTACATTGTTTCATGATGCAAATGCAGGTATTCAGGATCATCAATCGGAGCTTTATTGATACCACATAGAGTTCGAGTTAGCTATGGTGAGCCTCATTGCTTCCGAAGGGTTCCACTTTTACTTTCACTTATATCAGTTGTTAGGATGTCATGGGTCTTGTCCCGACTTCCATCTTTGTTATTTAGAGGCTTCATAAATAGACTGTAGAGTTTCAGAAGTCTGTTAATTTATTTTGTTAAATATTTGGAAGTCTTAAGTTGCCTATTTTGGGGCGAGTTGAATATATTATATTATTCAAAGTTTTCTTTTGAGTTAAAGCTTTGTATTTAAGTTTCATGAATTGTTATTTAGTTTTTTATGATTTGTATGCTTGACATAGTCTTCTTCTTGTAGACAGCCAGGATGAGGGTTCACTTGGGGGACCAACAATAGTTCTCGAGTGCCGGCCACGTCCAGGGTGTAGGCTCGGGCCGTGAAAAACTTAGTATCAGAGCACAAAGTTCAAGTGCCTAGAGTGTCTATGAAGTCGTGTCAGTAGGGTGCTGTTTATGGTTTTTAGGGCCCCACTTCTATAAGCAAGGGACTACAAACATTTAAGAAAACTTTCCTTTCTTTCACTCTTAATCGTGCAATAGAGCTAAGTCATAGAGATTTATTCATACTTGTGCGTTTCTCAGATCATTCGACTACCTCTCATACTAGAGGTGGTTGAAAAGGAAAGTCAGTTCTTTATCAATGAGTTATTCTTAGCAAGAGTCTTGAGGAAGTCATGAGAATCCAAAGGGGCTTAAGAGAAGCCCATGAGTGAGTTAAGTGTTGAGTTTCAAAGGAATACACCCATAATTATATGAATCATGCGTTTGAGCTAAAAGTGAGTTGTACTCTCTTCTCTAAGTCTTGTTTCAGCTGAGATCCTTATGAGGAAGTATATTTAGAGCTTGGGTAAGATTTTCACCCGAAAAGGTAGCATGAGTTACGAGATCATGAACAGTAGTAGGGATGGAGCCCAGAGTTAGAGGAAAGTATGCAGAGGTAAGGTAACCTATGAAAGAGAGATAGTAATGGGGCAGATTATGTTATTATAGTCATGCACCCAGTAAGTTGTTGATGAGGAGTTTTCCCTTATGGGTAGACTAAGAAATGATGAGTTTTGAAGATTCTATCATAGAAGGTAGAGTAAGAGTTGCTAGCCAAGATGAGATAGAGTATATATAACCAGAATAAAGTTGAGGTCGATGTTCCATCGTGTTAGATGAGGCTAAATATATGTGTTGAATAGAAGAGCATGAGTATACATGAGGTGCTAGATCTAATCTAGGGTTATGAATTTGAGTGAGAGCCCATAATATTCAAAGTATTATAGAACTAATTAGGCAATGATGTATAGTGAATGAGTGAATAGTACTCAAGTTGTGAAGGGAAGTGTGATAGTAAATTGTAAGTATGAAGACAAAGAGGTAAGGATTGACTATTTGTCATGAATTTTAGTAGGATAATGATTATTAACTTTGTATCTAGTAGTTGTAAGTTTGTATAGTAAGCGAGCAATCATATTGATATTCGGGTTTAGTCATAAATATTAAGCTTGAATTTGAGATGAGTGTCATGATCAAAAGAATGGCAATATGAAGGTGATGATGTTAGTCTTGAGATTTGATCTAGAAGACTTGACATAGAGTATGTGAGGAATTGAGGTGATAAGTTGCAATAAATATTAGTGGTACAAGTGAGAGACCCTAACATTTAGATAAGGGCAATGAAGTGTGGCTAAGTCATAAGAGTAACAAGAGAATTAAGAGATGTACCGAGATGGTATGTAATCAGACGAGGTCCCAATTAAGTTATGATTTTCCAGTTGTGCCTAAATAGCATAATTGAGTTGTCAATGTGGAATAGGTCCATAACTTTAAAGTGCTAGCTTTAGACCTAAGGGGGAGATGATAAGATGAGAAATCAAGTCAAGTGTTGAGAATTTCTCAAGGAGCTGGTTAGTAGGAGTCCGTGGAGTTGTTAAAGTACTAAGCTTGAACGTGCAGCTGTTAAACATTAGGTGATTCTTGATATGAGCCCAATGTGGTGGTAAAGAGTAATAGTTTTGGGATGAGATTCCCTATGGAGAGGTATAGAACCCGAACCTAAGGATTTGGGTTAAGCTTGAATATAGTAAGAGAATACCATTAGACTCAGACTTTAGTAAGAGTAACCCCATTCCATACCCAGTCCAGTCGGCATTCGAGGACGAATGATCCCAATGGGGAGATATTGTAGCACCCCAGAAAATTTTTGAACTAAAACTCGAACCGTTCTTCTTAGTGAGTGAGATTTTACCAAGTAATTAATTTTTTTTAAGTGTTAAGGTCACTAGATGTAGCACCTTGAGTTTCAAGAAGAACTAAAGAGAGTTCACTCAAGTCATTCCTAAGTTCTTCTAAGATTTGGGTCAACTTCAAATGACCATAAACTTTAGTACATAATGAGTTAGGTGGGCTACAAGGTATTAAATGAAAGGTCATTGAATTATATTTCCAATGCCACCAAGTTTGCTAAGTTTTGAGTTCGTATGAGTGAGATATGTCCTTTTGAAGTCAAGCTATCAAGTTAAGGAAAGTTACCCAAAATAGTAAGGGGTATATTGGTCTTTTCCTTACCCAATCAGATTTAATTCATTTTTAGGGGTCTAAACTTAGTAGGTTCAGTTTTATAATCCTAATCTACGCTTAGGGTTTTAGTTGAGAGTGCAAGAAGAGTTTATGGGTTAAAACTTCCACATTAGTTTGGTTAGTTATTTCTTTGAACCTTTGGAGTTTATGGGAACTCCGTATTTCTTTTGATCATTTAAACCTGCTTCCGTATCTTTAAATGCCTAGTTTTTGTTAAGTTGGTTAGTTGGTTTGTGGTTATGGTTCTCCCATCGGAGGGTTAGTGTGGGTGCCAATCACGACGGTATGGGTTGTGACACAAGAAAAAGTAAAAAAATAAATAAGAAAAACGTCCAAAGAAAGAAAGGAGAAAAAGAAAGTAAAAAGTATAAATTAACTTTATTGACACTTCTAGCTTAGGGTCTAGTTTAGCTGATGCAACCTCAAAATATGGATATTTGAACCTCTTTTTATTTATAAATTATTAAAAAGAGTTGTGAAAAGTGGAACATTTAGTTATATTAATTAAAAATATTAATGTGGATAAAGAAATTTGAACCACAAATCTATAGGTCATGCACCCCCTATTTGTACATACATACCAATACACTGAAGTACTCTTTTTAACCTTGGGTTCACCAATACAAATTTAAAAAGACAACAAGTAAGATAGTAGTATTATATAGGGGTTAGGAAGAGGAGGATGGGTGCATGTGAACCCACTCCCCTCAATGTCCATATGCCTCTGCCTAGAAGCAGTTAAACCTATTTCTTTAACTGTGCTTCTAGACACCTATCAAAATCTGAAACGTGCAGAATATTTTTGGTTAGAGAAATACTCCTACATTATGACTTGTAATCAATATTTTAGTAAATCTTAAAAAGTACATTTATAACTTGTAAATAAAGTCTTGAATACATATGTGGTGTGATTTTCTCTTAAAATTATAGGTAACAATCTGCCCCATCGTTATAGTTGTTTAAGATCATAATATTGCATAGGTTTTAGCGAAGTGAGAATTGGTGAAGAAAAAAATGAACAAAATTGAGAAAATCTGTGAGACTTTGCTATAGTGAAAGATAGCGAAAGGTTTGTTCGCTATAGTGAAGGTCGGAAAATAATAACATCGATTTTTATAGTAAGTTAATAATTATCTGTACTAAGTATCCATATTTTCATTTAGTATATTGAACATAAATACGATAAAGACAAGAACGTTAAATAAAAATTACTTTAATAGAAAATAATCCTAAATATGTAATGACTTGTAAGAAAAATCTTAATTTACTAAATTTAAAAAAAAAACACATTTATAACTTGTAATGTACTGTCTTAAATACATATGTGGTGTGATTTTATCTTAAAATTATATGTAACGACTTGCCCCGTTGTTATGGTTATTTAAGGCTATATTACCCCTATGTATGTTAGCATGATTGGACATATTCTAAATATTTGTACATATCTATGTAATAACTCTAAATATTTGTGTAATGATGATAGGAGATAGCATAGGTTAATGTAGCATATTTTCAGAGATATTACAATTAGGAATAACATATATTTAGGGATATATAGCAGATTTTTAGACATGTAAATCAGAATTCTTATTTAATGGAAGAACTCTCATTTGAGAGAACTCATTCAACAAAACTAACATGGTATTAGAGCCTTTTTCAGTGCATTGATTCTTAGTGTCTTTCATCTGTGGTTCCTTTCAAAATTTCTTTTTTGAAAGTTTTGGTTCTGCTTAGTGTTTTTTAGTCAACAGTCAGTCCTAAGTATCTTGAAATTTTAGTAATCTTGGAATCTTAGTCTTGGTCATTCTAGTTATTTTGTATTATTGCATTTATATTTTCCATAGCTTGTCAAGAACATGGCGTCACATCAGTTTGAGTCCTTCCATGTTCGTTTCATAGGGAAAAATTACTCTGCCTAGGAATTTCAATTTCAACTATTTGTCACCGAAAAATAATTATATTATGGGGGACATACAGATGGAAGCGATCCTACTCCTATAGATCCTACAAAGTTCGGTCGTTGGAAGGTTAAAGATGCTCGGGTGATGACATGGATTTTAGGGTCAATTGACCCTATTATTGTTCTTAATCTCAGGCCATACAAGATAGCAAAGGCCATGTAGGATTATTTACAAAATGTTTATAACCAAGGCCATAGCGCAAGGCGCTTTTATTAGAACATGAAATTGCTATGTACTCTCAAGGAGGTCTCTCTGTTCAAGATTATTTTTCATCATTTATGCTAAAATACCTCATGAATCTCTCTCCATCATTCAAGGAGTTCATGAACAAAGCAAACAAGATCAATTTTTGATGAAATTACGATTTAATTTTGAAAGTGTTCACTCTAACTTGATGAACTGTGATCCATCTCCCTTATTGGATGTTTGTTTTAGGAAATTACTTCGTGAAGAGCATGGTCTCTTTACACAAAATGCTTTTCATCAAGGAAATGTTGTCATTGTTGCATTTACAGTTAAAGGGAAAGAAAAGGGCAAGGATATGGCTATAACTCAACGCTACAGTTGCAAGAAATATGGTCATATTGCTAGCAATTGTGGCAAGAAGTTTTCTAATTACTATAAACAACAAGGACACATTATCAAAGAGTGTCCCACACGTCCTCAAAACCATAGGGCAAATGCTTTTCAAGTTGGGATAAATGGTTCCACTACAGATAGCTCGTCTTCCGTTGGACAAGGTCATACTCCTGAAATGGTACAACAAATGATCTTGTCAGCATTTTCAGCTTTGGGGCTGTAAGGTAATGATGTAATATCTAAATTTTGGCTTGTCGATTCTGGCACTTCCAATCATATGACCAACTCAACTAATATTCTCGAAAACAACTATGAGTATAATGGTCCAACACAAATTCAGGTTACCAATAGTAGTAATTTACTCATTACCAAGGTTGGGGATATTTTTGAAACTTTCAAGAATGTTTTTGTATCACCAAATCTCTCTACTAGTCTTATTTCAGTTGGCCAATTGGTAGATAACAATTGTGATGTAAATTTTTCTCGTAATGGTTGTCTTGTGCAGGATCAGGTGTCGGGGACGCTAATCGCCAAGGGGCCTAAAGTTGGAAGATTGTTTCCTATACTTTTTTCTATCCCTCCCGGTCTAGCTTTTGCTTCTACCACTACTAAGAATGGGGTTTGGCATAACTGTCTAGGACATCCAAATTCTATTATATTATCTCATTTGTCCAATTCTAGTTTATTGGGAAATAAAAATCAATTTTCAGCTGCTTCCTTTGATTGTTCTACTTGTAAATTAGGCAAAAGTAAAACTCTTCCTTTTCCTAATTTTGGTAGTCGTGCTGCAAAGTGTTTTGATGTCATTCATAATGATGTTTGGGGAATTTCACCAGTTATTTCTCATGCTTATTTCAAGTATTTTGTGTCATTTATAGATGACTATAGTTGGTTTACATAGGTGTATTTTCTTCGATCTAAATCTGAAGTGTTTTCCATATTCAAAATTTTTTTGGCTTACGTTGAGATTCAATTTTCTACATGCATCAAAATATTAAGATATGATTATGGTGGTGAATATATGTCTCATGAATTCAATAATTTCTTGCTTGAGAAAGGAATTGTATCACAATGCTCTTGCCCATATACGCCACAACAAAATGGGGTTACTGAGCGTAAAAATCGTCAGCTTTTAGATGTCACTCCTACTTTATTGATCGAGTCCTCTGTTTCACCTAAATATTGGGTTGAAGCTTTGTCTACTACTGTCTATTTGATTAGTAGACTTCCATCTAAAGTGTTAAATCTTAAGTCTTCATATTATCGTCTTTTTTACAAGCATCCCATCTATCATAGTTTTCATATGTTTGGTTGTGTTTTTTTTGTGCACCTATCTCCTTCTCAATGCAATAAACTCAATGTTCAGTGTATTAAATGTGCTTTTATGGGCTATAGTACTTCACAAAAAGGTTTTATTTGCTATGATACAAGTTCTAACAAATTTCATGTTTCTAGAGATGTTATTTTCTTTGAGAATTAGTATTTCTCTCCTACTCATGTTGAGTCATCTTTTGTTTCTCCTCTTCTTCCTACTTTTGAGGATTTGTCATTGTCTTCTAAGCGGTTGGAAACAGGATTTGTGTATGAACGACGTTAGTCAACTTTACCCCATCCCGAAATAGATCTGCCACATGAGACTGCTCCACAACCAAAATATGAGATTTCTTCAAGGTCTGTTCCTCTTGAGCCTCTTCAGCGATATACTAGAGTGTCTCGAACTCTTAAATTGTATTGTTTTTCTTCTACTTTATCCACCATCTCTATTCCAACAAATTACTCACAAGCCTCCAAGCTTAAATGTTGGCAAAAAGCAATGGAGGAGGAACTTTTAGCTTTTAAACAAAATAATACATGTGATGTTGTTCCTTTTCCTCCAAATGTCCGTCCAATTGGATGTAAATGGGTTTATTCAATTAAATTTCATTATGATGGAACACTTGATCGGTACAAAGCTCGATTGGTGGTCCATGGCAACAAACATGAGTATGGTGTATACTATGAGAAAACTTTTGCCCCTGTAGCAAAAATGACTATGGTACGAACTATTATTGCCATTGCTTCATCACAAAATTTGCCTCTTCACCAAATGGATGTCAAAAATGCTTTTCTTCATGGTGATCTTAAAGAAGATATTTATATGAAACTCCCACCTGGTTTATTCTCATCACCTACATCAAATGTATGCAAGTTGAAGCGTTCTTTATATGGATTAAAACAAGCTTCGAGAGCTTGGTTTTGACAAGTTTCGGTCTACTTTGCTTCAATTCTCTTTTGATTAGAGAAAATATGACTCGTCTTTGTTTCTTCCAAAAATATCTCCAGGTTGTGTTCTTCTTTTTGTGTATGTAGATGATATTATTATCACAGGAACTGATTCTTCACTAATCACTAGCCTCCAACAGTAGCTTAAAGATTCTTTTCATATTAAAGATCTTGGTACTCTTACATACTTTTTGGGGGTTAGAAGTTCATTATAATTCTTTAGGTGTGTTCTTGAACCAACACAAATATACTCAGGACTTGATTGCTTTGGCTGGTCTTCAAGAATCGTCCTCTGTAAATACTCTATTGGAATTGAATGTAAAGTACTATCGTGCGGAAGGAGCTCTTCTTCCTGATCCAACTTTGTATCGGCAATTAGTTGGGAGCCTAAATTATCATACTATTACTCGGCCTGATATCTCTGTTGCAATTCAACAAGTGAGTCAATTTATGCAGGCTCCCTGCCATCTACATTTGGTGGCTTTCTGTCGCAGCATTCGATATCTCTTGGGAAAATCTACTCGTGTATTATTCTATCCTAGTGGTTTTGAGATTCAGCTTAATGCATATAATGATTCTGATTGGGCTGGATGTACTGATTCTCGTCGCTGCATCACGGGTTGGTGCATGTTTCTTGGAGATTCCTTGATATCTTGGAAGAGCAAGAAGCAAGACCGTGTATCAAAATCTTCCACCGAATCTAAATATCGAGCTATGTTTACTGCTTGCTCTGAGATTGTTTGGCTTCGTGGTTTACTTTCAGAAATTGGATTTCGTCAATCTGATCCCACTCATCTCCATGCTTACAACACAAGTGCTGTTCATATTTATACTAATCCAGTTTATCATGAAAGGACCAAACACATTGAAGTGGATTGTCACTATATCAGAGAAGTGGTAGATAAGAGAGTCATTACTCTTCCTCATGTATCCAATGATCTTCATATAGTTGATGTGCTTACAAAGTCTATGGCCCGACAACGTCATCAGTTTCTAGTAGGCAAATTGATGCCTTTTGATCCACCGACATCAATTTGAGGGGGATGTTAGCATGATTGGACATATTCTAAATATATGTACATATCCATGTAATAACTCTAAATATTTGTGCAATGATGATAAGAGATAGAATATATATTAATGTAGCATATTTTCAGAGATATTACAATTAGGAATATCATATATTTAGGGATATATAGCAGATTTCTAGGTATGTAAATCAGATTTTTTCTATAATGGAAGAACTCTCATTTGAGAGAACTCATTCAACAAAACTAACAGTGTAGGTTCCCACATATTGAGGATTTGTGAAAGTTAAAAAATGAATAAAATGGGAATAATCTGTCAGGCTTCTCTATAGCGACCTTCACTATAGTGAAGACAACAAAGCTACAAGTCTTCACTATAGCGAAGCGAAGGGTCTATAGTGAAAGTCATGAAACAATAACTTTGGTTTTTAAGTCATTTTTTTGTTCATTCTTGGTTAAAACTTATAATATTTAATCAGAGAGCTCTAAGGGAAACTTTAATTTCTCAAGACTTAGTGCTATTCTCTCTTGAGGGTAAGTGTTTTTAGTCCATCTTTTCCTTTTGTAATTCAATTTCTTCATAATATCAAATAGTGCATTTGTAACACCTCCGATTTTAAACTTGCGAATACTTAGAAAATAGCTTAAAAAACTAGCTTGAATTTTTAAAGTACCAGGTTTCCACAACCGGCATCCATGAGCCGTGAACAAGGCTCGTGAAACTGAATCAAAGAAGTGTCATTTTGTATGAGTCTCACATAAGGAGTTTCACGAGTCGTAGACCATTCCACGAGCCATGTAATAACCTTGTAAACTCGGTAATGAAAGTTTTCATTTAGTCTAAGTCTCATAAATTGTAAACCAATCCACGTTTCGTGGAATGGATTCGTGATATAGAATCAGAAAGTTGTCAGAATCACCTGAGTTCTACTGAAGGAGTCCACGAGCTGTAGATCATTCCACGAGTTGTGGATGGCTATCACAATCCAAAAATGAATGTGATGGCACTCGTGTAAGTCCACCAAGACAAGTCAGTCTAAACTCAATATGAAAGATATGCAAAAATAAACTGATAATAAATGCGGAGAAACTTACATACTCAAAATTTAGAAGTTCCTCAAGTAAAATCAATAACACGCCCACCCAGAGCCTGACACAAGTAGAGATTGTGACAATAACGTTTAAGAGTCTCTAATACACTTTGGCCATCATCTCCATCTCAAAACGTGACAAATGAAAATGTCGTTCATATGAATGCATACCAACCAAATGCAAATCATTCTGCATACAATCACACCATATAAACAACAAGGTAGACACATATCAAACTACAGTCGTACTAAACTAGAACTCCAGCCAGTCCAAGTTCAAAGTCTCAGGCCCATAAACATGATAATAATGTGATAAAAGCTCGAAAACAAGCAGAAAAGGGTATAGAACCACACTAAATCAATCAACGCACGTAACTCTAAGTTTTAAGCCACCTAAAGGAATTCTAAGGATCCTATAACGCTAAACAAGGTTAAGTCTAATCCTAATTTAAGGCTTCACGGTTAAAAAGCTAGACTAATAACCCAAAATGGCTAAAAATATAACTAAGGATCATACAAACCTAAAATATCATCCTAAAACCTTCCTCACGATCAGTGCTACTTAATTTATAAATAATCTAACTAAGACAAGTCTAAAAATAGGGAATTTTAACCTACCTCATGGCGAAACCACACTTAAACCTCTATTTCTGAGCTTTTCCTTTCGAGCAACCTCCAAATAATGGCATGCTATCAAATTAGCGATGTAGAGATTAATATGAGCAAAATGATAACCAATTTTTCATAAAAAGATTTGATTCCAAAATCACATCAAAATAAAAGAATGGGATCCGCGCGTGAAATCACAAAATTGATTTTGTCACAAGGTCTCATGAGCCAACTCAAGGAACTTAGGCCCCAAAAACTGGGCACACTTAAAGCACCAATCGAGCTCAGAATAGCCCCACCAAAAGAGAGCTCAAGAGCAATGTAAGAAAGGGAATTAAATGAGGAATTTGATGAAAACTTACAAGATAACAGAAGATTTACGATCCCCAATATTCTCCCACACAATCCTCTAACAATTTCCTACTAATTTCTCCTTAAATTCGATTCGAAGATGGCCTTCTATGAAGTTGGCCTCGAGAAATGCATACTGCAAATTGTCAAAACTAATATAACTGTCACACAATTACTCATCGTGATCGCATGATCCATACGATCATGATCGCAACTTATAACCATTAACTGTTCCATTAACGCTTCATCATGATCATGATTGTCAATGTTTATGATCGTGTTGACTATGGAAGTTGGCCTTCTTGATTGTAGTTCCAAGCTCGCAATTATGAAAACCATTTCACTAGTCTTTGCGAAAGCATCTCCAAGCATGCGAACACGATGAACAAAGTTGGATGCACCGGCATCAACTCCATCTACTCAATTTTAAGGTTAAGAAAATGCTCTGATGGAGGCTTGAGATTCATTTAGAACCATGTGCATGCAAACAAACTATACCCCATAAAAATGACATTTCGAACTCAACAAAATCGATGAAACAACCAATAGAGGTTGTCTCGATAAAATATTGACTCAAGTCAACACTTACACAAATCAACCAATAAGCATAACACAAAACACTATAAAATCATCCCGATCACCTTGGGATCCAAACCACAAATAATTCATAATCAAACTCAACATTTAGGAGCTAATATAAAGCTGACGGAATTCTCATCTAAGCATGTTTACCAAGAATGTTGACCGAAGTCAATCCTTTACTATACTTCTAAAAATATCTCACCTAATGACTCAAACTCACATCGAAGGCTTCGGGACCCGAATCAACATGATACGAATTTAAAATGGACCTTCCAGAGCTGATGAAAGTGACAGAAATCTTATGCGACGTTAGATTCTCCAAATATTGATCAAAGTTAACTCTTCCAACATAAAAAACACCAAAAGTGGAAAATTTAGAAAAAAAAACCTCTCACGACCACCTTGAAAAATGTGTCACTCATTCCAACACGTCGCAATCACTACACAGAAGCTAAGGGAATAGGCAAAATAGCAATATCATATAAAAGCAAGCAAATAACCAAACGGGTCATAACACTATAAAACCAAGTTGTTCATCCTTTGAACAATCTAACGCCAAAAAGACAAATGTCTTGGTAAGACGGACAAAGTTGTGAAGTTAACTTCAGAAATGAAATCAGCTCAATTCCTAAGGAACTTTATTTAGAAACTTTAATAAATGGCGGAAATTTTATTTTGAATCTCGTGGGATCAAGTGACTGACAATTTTCACATTGGATGCTCAATTTATGTATTTTATACCGCAAGCTTGCAAGATATAGAGCTAATCTGCACCATAGAGCGTATGTGACATCTAATCTACACCAAAGAGCTAATCTGCACCTAAGAGCTAATCTGCACCAATATGTCCAAAAGGATTATGGTTCAACCTTGGCTTTGTGGCTCATCCCTTTGACACCTTTTGTTGAGGCTCGACATATCTATTTGGTCCTCTAAATCAAATTTCAGTCAATCATGTATAAGCATCTAATGGAGTTCACCTTTCACTAATTTCTAAAAGACCAAAAACAAATATAGATAACTTTTAGGAAGAAATAAATTCTCCTAAGTGTCCATCTATGCCAATTCCTTCATTGAGAAAATAACTTCATTATAAAAGGACCCTTGCACAGGAAGACTTCAAAACGCTTGTAAATTCCAAAGTTATATGGATATTTATTCAATGGAAGTTGAAAGAATATTGGTGGATTGAAGTCAAAGCACACAAAAAGAATGAAGTATGTTATCATCATAGTCATACGTGAACAAAAAAGTATATATGACATCATAAACCTTGACGCACTCCATAATTTCCTTATAGCAAGGCTTCACGCCATCTACTCATTTCCATTAGCCAAACGTGTAGATGGCGTTGAAAAATCTAGAAGATAGTACACTCCAATTGCTGAAACATCCCCCGGGATGAGAAGATTCGGCAGATGCAATTTCCTGATGAATTGTGGATTTCAGTAGAAGAACATGAAACATGAATTGTGGATTCGACAGGTGCGACTTCATAATAATAGCTTTGCTTGAGATGTCTCCCATGACGTTTTTGGTTTCGAGTTGTGGCCATTCTATAATTTTTTAAAGATTTTTTATTTTAAAAAACAATTCATGTAGCGGTATATATATTAGAAAATTACATCATCTGACAGCCCGTAATATTTGGTTACCAGTTTTCTGGCCCAACTTTAAAGAATCACCCCAAATGTCCCAATTCAGATAAAATGATTATATTTTATGTAATTAATCCTTTTTTTCATTGAAAGAGCTGAAGGTTTTGGGCTTAGAAAATCCAAACAAATTGTTGTTTACATTTTTTTTAGTTGTTCTTTTTCAAAAGTACTTTTTTTCCTTTTCTACTTATTTCACTTCTTTTTTGGAAAAAATAAATATTATATTGTTTTATTATTTTTTTTTTTATTTAGATGGGAATGCATGATGGTCAAATAAATATCGATATGCATGGTCATTTATTATTTTTCTTAATCTTTTATTGCTGTTTTTGTGCTATTGAAAAAAACTTTTTTGTTGTTTACAATTTTTTGTTACCCTTTTTAAATCCTCTTTCCTTTTCTAATTGTTTCATATCTTTGTGGAAAAAATGAATACTTATGTTGTTTTATTATTATTTTATTTATTCTTCTATTTATTAAGGAGGGAATGTATGATAGGCAAATAAATATTGATATTGATACATTACATAATTATTTATTAATATCGATACACGATTATATATCATTTATATGGTGTAGAAACATTACAGACATGTGTATACAATATTGATATATTACATATACACTATGTAACTATTTATACATATTATATACATATTTATACATCTTATATACATATTTATACACTATTTATACAATATCTATACACATTTATACACTATTATACAATATTGATATATTACATATACACTACATGGCTACTTATAAAATATTGATACATTAAGTATACATTATATAATTATTTGTATATTATATATACTATTTTTTACACAATTTATACAATATTAATACATGATAAAGATTTGAAAAAAAAAAGGAATATTTTTTTTTTAATTTTAAAAACACAAAAATAAAAAAAAACAAAATAAGTTTTTTTTAGTAATGATAAATATCACTGAAAAAAATAAGGAAGCAACAACGGACTAATGACCTTGGACTGAGCTCTGCTGAGCCCATGACTGTTTTGGGCTATTTTTCTATAAAGAAAAAAAAAGGAGGATCTACATAAATGGGCCACAAAACACAAAATAATTACAATTTCATAGTTCAACCCAAACTAATTTAGCAAATACTCATTGCCCCAAAATAAATTACAACTGATACCTCCTTTTAGTTTAGCCCAAATTTTCCTTTAACCCCCTTTAAATTTAGGCCCAATTGTGCTCCAGTCTATCCTTTCAGGCATCGTGAAGATGTATCATGATTTGAGGCAACACTATTGGTGAAGTAGTATGAGGAGAGATATTGCAGACTATGTGACACGTTGCTTGTGTTGTCAGCAGGTGAATGCCGAGAATTTGAGGCAGGGTGGTGAGTTTCAGAGATTACCCGTTATGGAGTGGAAGTTGGATTGCATCACAATTGACTTGTTATGGGATTGTCTCAGACTTGTAGAGGTGTTGACAACATTGATGAATGAATATAGTGTGACCAAGAAACCTTAATGATATGACAAATATATATATATATACTCTCATAGTATCATTGACTAATGAGTAGGGGTGTGTACAATAAATCTTAATGATACCATAAATATATATATATATATACACTCTCATAGTATCATTGACTAATGAGTATTTCTAGAAAAAAAACCTTAATGATACCACAAATATATATACATATTGATTTAGTATGAAATA
This sequence comes from Solanum stenotomum, assembly GCF_019186545.1. Taxonomy (NCBI): domain Eukaryota; kingdom Viridiplantae; phylum Streptophyta; class Magnoliopsida; order Solanales; family Solanaceae; genus Solanum; species Solanum stenotomum. Next base: position 33,582,907 of record NC_064291.1, on the reverse strand, counting down.
AGAAAAATTAATTAGGGTGTATATGGTGTAATTAGTTAGTTGGATATGAATGTAAAATGGTATATGTTTGTAGTTATTTTGTTTCTATGGGGTATTTTCTTAGTTTCCCCAAGAAAAGTTGAGTAACTTTTTGGATAAACTTTTTCTTTTTCTCTATATAAATGAAATCTGCCCTATATATATTTGATTATTCTCACACATATTTTTATATTACTTCTTTTATTCAACGGCTAATTTGAATTTATTAATTTATAATCGAATTTACGTTTCTTGTAAAATATATTATAGATGCCCCCGTTATTTTTTACAAATACAAAAACTAAATTGAAAGATAGCTATAAAAAATGGTTTTAATTACAATATAGCCACAAAAAATATTAGTTTGAAGTTTTCTTTTCTCTTTTTCCATTCACACCTCTTTCTTTTTATTTCTCATATTTTCACACTAAGGAATGAAAAAAAATGAAATAAGAACTGAAAACTCAAATAATGATAATCAAAACGGTCAAAAACTAATTCATGGGTGAAAAAGATCATGTATATTCTTACATGAATTTTTTAAAATTTAAAAAGCAAAAGAATAAATTTAAAATTATTTTTTTTACTCCCGTTAGATGAAAAAGGTATATGTGTACTATTTTTGTAACAAAGGGGTATATGGGAGCCATTTTTTGTAACGATGGGGAGTAAATGTAAGCCACTTTTGTAACGAGGGGTATATCAATTCCAAATAGCAAAGTTTAGGGTATATCAAACCCTTTTCCCTTTTATAAAATAAAAAATAAAAAATTAAATTAGTTTTTTCACTTTCGCTGATGAAAAAGGGTATATGTGAGCCACTTTTATGGTGTTGGGGGTATATCAACTCTAAATATAATGTTGAGGGGTATATTAGACTTTTTTCCAAAACAATAATACTTGTTTCATTTTATGTATGTTGTAAAATAAAGAGAAATTTTTAAAAATAACAAATATTTGAAACATAATGAGGCAAAAATAGCTATAGTTTGCTAATAACGATTCCTAGCTACATGTTAGTGTTACGCCTCGAGACTAGCCCCTAGACGTAACACAAGACCTAGGGTCACAAGTAATCTCAAGATAACCCTGAATATGGAATATCACAAGTAAACTGAAATAGTTCTATGCAACGGAAGCATAACTGAAAGATGAGTAAATGTGAAAGAGTTCAACTGAGATTTGAGAATATAACTGAGTTCAAATGTGGAACAACCCAAGAACAACTGAATTTGACTCTATGTTTGAAAGCCTCTAATATTGATGAGTTGCTGGGACAATGTAACATTTCTCTATTTGAAAGAACTAGAAAGAGCTAGAATTAGAAATAGTCATTTTTGGAAAGAATGAAAAATCTGGAAAAATTGGTTAAGTTATGTTAAGATTGAGTTTTGGTCAACTTCAAATAATAATAAATCCTAGTTCAAGATGAGTTAGGTGTGTTTCCAGATACCGTAGGAAAGATCTTTGAATTATCTTTCCAACGCCGCCGAGTTTGCTCAATTTGGAGTTTGTATGAGTGAGATATACCCGTTCGAAGTTGGAATGTTTGGATAAGGAAGGTCTAATCCGGATTTTGAAAGGGTAGTTTGGTCTTTTCCTTCCCAATTGTTATATTTCGATTTTATGGGTTTAATTGGTGTCTAATCAGAATTAGATCAGTTTAGACAATTGGAAATTTACGCTAGGGCTTGGAGAAAAGAGAAAAGAGGAGAAAGGAGAAAGAAAAGTTCAAGATTCATCAAGATCGTGCAATTTCGTGTGGATTTCGCCAAGGACTTAATCCCTACGAGGTATGTGAGACTCTCATAGCTTTGGGTTCGTTCACCTACGTGCCAAACATGTTTATTTCAACGTGAATTCATCCTAAAAAGGTTGAAGTTTGATGTTCTTGAAATTGGCTTTAGTTCTTGAGAGTTGAAGGGATTGTTGAGTTCTTGATGGAATTGTGTCAATTTTTAGAGTGATATTTGATTAGATTCTATGTTCAAGTACTGGGTATCTAAAACTAAAGAGGAAACTAGAAAAAGAATCAAAATTTAGGCGATTTGGGGTTAGAAAACGAAAAAGAAAAATGTCAGGAGAATCTGGGTACCAAGTCTGCGTTGCGGACCTGTTCCTCAAGATGGGAAAATTCTTCTTCGCGTCGCGGAGCAGTCACAGACCGTTCTGCCTCAAAATTTATTTTGCGACCAAATATAAAAATGCATCTCCGCATCGCGGACTTGCTTCTAGACAGTGATTCTTGATCGTTTCTCATGTTTAACTATCTAAAAACACTCCTAAACATCTTGAGATCCTTTCTATCACAAATCACAATCCTTGAATCCTTAAATTCAAATTCAAGGAAAGTTAAAACTCAAGTCTAGAGAGTTCTTAGAGTCATTTCAAAAGTCTTTTCCAAACGTTTTAACTTTGTTTTTAGACCTGAGTTTTGAGTTGAGTAAAGAATAAAGATCAATATTCTTTTATTCAAAAGAGTATTTGAGGACTATGTATTCCCAAAACAGTAAATGTTTTCACATTTAAACAAGAAAGGAAACACCAATTTCTAAGAGATCTTTTAAGCTAGTTTTGAGTAATTTTCTAACACCACGGAAAGAGTTTTGTTTTTACAAACATATGAGCTGAGTATATTTTGGGAGTAGTATTGAGCACCGATATGGGGACATAACTCAAGTCTCCATAAACCATGTAGCCATCATGGGTAGAAAGGGTCATACTTAGTGATTTTTAGCATAGACTAGTGGATCAACATAGTTAAGGCGTTCTATATGACGACAAAGTATAGGACAATTCGGGCAATGTGGTCAAGACACTGTATAATCACTTAGGCTCATAGTGGTGGTTGTCGGTTAGAGAAACTCCCACAGTATTATATTACTTTATATGTAATTGAGTTGCTATTGTATTTTCTTTAATACATTGAGTTGTCACCTACTTTTTTTAAATGCTTTGTATAAACTCCACTATTACTGTTGTTTTTACGTTACATTTGAGTTGAGTTATTCATGAGTTGAGTAAAGCCAATGTAAGTATTCCTTTACTATTCATTTCAAGCTTATGTCATGTTTAGTTTCCCCCTAGCATACTCGTACATTCAATGTACTGATGCCATTTGGCCTGCATCATTTTATGGTGCTGACACAGGTAACCAAGATCAATATCCAACGCTTCGTTAATCCAGTTGAGTACTCAGACTCATTTGGTGAGCCTCCTTACTTTCTGGAGGACTCCTTTTACATTACTTTAGTATTTCAGTTGTTAGGATGATCAGGGGTCTAGTCCCGACATCTGTAGTGACCCTAAAATGAATAAGTGAAGCTAGAGCCTAACGTGTGTGTATTTGAGTTTGGTGTGAGGTTTCATGTTGTTTGATGTTGTCCCGAGCTATAGTTGAGGGGTTTAGGGGTTAAACGTCAAGGTACAACTCCCCCTGGACCACCCTAGGGGCCCTTGAGGAGGACCCTAAGTCTAACCCCCAAGGCTACCCCAAAGCAAAAAGCTGGCCAAAATTTGGTGACCTACGAAAGGGGTCTACTCCCCGTAGGTCCATCCACGCCTCGTGGATGGCCTTTGTAGGTCAAGGGACCCCAAACCAAGCCACAACCCCAAATGACGGAGGGACAGTACGGTCCATGATCCATCCACGGTCCGTTGATGAGGTCTCATGAATTGGACCTGCAATATGGTTTTGACTCGGCCATTGTAGGGGTGAATTAGTAAATTCACCCCAAGTCTTTTTAAGTGTATGGATGGTTATTTTAAGTATATTAAGATATTTTAAGTGTATGAAAATATTAAAACCCTATTTTAGATTTATTATTCAATTTGTCCAAATCAAAATCGCTCCCTCTCAAAAGGTCCTCTCTAGAAACTCCATTGGAGATCAAGGTCAAGTTCAAGCTAGGGTTGGGAATTTTAAGGTGTTTCTTATTCAATTTTTGTGGGGAATCAATAGCAAGGTATGATGGTATTGATCCTTGTCTAATTTTCCATTCAAGGAGCCAATTCAAATGTGATTTCAAACCCTGAAAATCTAGGTTTTCACTCAATCTCATGGGTTCTTTCATCAAACGATTTTAAAGGTTTACTAATGTCAAGTAATGATTATATTGATGTTTAATTGATGATTTTACTCTATGAACCCATGATTCTTCTCAATTTCTAAATTGTGTCTTATGAAGTGGGTTTGTTGATCATGAATGAATGTTGATGAATTATGCCTAAATTGATTTACATTATTGAATTGTATTATTATCTATGCTTAATTATGGTGAATTTTTGGTGAATTGAGGATTTGTTATCGTAGCCTTGAAAGGGCAAGATTGACCTAATTACTTGTTGCAGTAGAATTGTATTAGAGATGTTGATCCACTTGAAAGGTGGAGGTGTTTAGTTACTTTGTATGTTGTGATCATGTACTTGAAGGCATAGTGTGAGGAATTGAAGTATTATCATAATGTTGTATATATGAATGTGATGTGAAACATGTGTGTGATCTAAGTGAATGAAAAATGAATGAAGTTCAATGATAATGTTAATGATGATGAAGTACTATTTGAAAAGCTATTCTCAATTGTACTCTAATGAANAAAGGGCAAGATTGACCTAATTACTTGTTGCAGTAGAATTGTATTAGAGATGTTGATCCACTTGAAAGGTGGAGGTGTTTAGTTACTTTGTATGTTGTGATCACGTACTTGAAGGCATAGTGTGAGGAATTGAAGTATTATCATAATGTTGTATATATGAATGTGATGTGAAACATGTGTGTGATCTAAGTGAATGAATGATGATCATGTTTAGAAGCAATTGTGTTAGGATTGAATGTTATCTCTCTATTAACACTTGTGGATGATGGTGATTATGTGAAAGACTATGTTCACAGACACACACTTGAATGAAGAATGAATGAAGTTCAATGATAATGCTAATGATGATGAAGTACTATTTGAAAGGCTATTCTCAATTGTACTCTAATGAATGATAATGACTTGTTGTGAAAGGACTTTCTCACAATAAAGGGATTCTTAGGTGAAAGGATATTCCTATCTTTGAATCTATGAACTTTCCAATGAATGAATGTTGGGATGGGATGGATACTCATCCGAGAGTTTAGGCGGAGTATCTACTAATAATCCCTATATCCCATTTTAGTGAATGTTAGGTTTGGGATGGATGCTCATCCAGGAGTTGAGGCGGGGTATCTAGTAGGAATCCCTTTTTCCATAATGAACTAATGTAATGAATGTCAAATACTCCGTGATGAATAATGCCAAGCACCAAGTGGATATGAATTAGGGTGGATGCTTATCCGTGAGTTGAGGCAGGATATCTAGTAGCAACATCTTGAGATGGATGCTTATCCGTGAGTTGAGGTGGGGTATCTAGTAGCAATCTCCCTATCCCATAACTATGTGCCCACATAGGTCTAGCTATTGGATCCACTTAAGCTATAAAACGATGGTCCTACCTTAGGCAAGCCGGAATCCCTTTATCCGATAAGGGTGACACCGGGATTCCATGTCAAGCTTTCATGGTCTATGCCAGTTAAGGCTTACCCCCACAAAGAATGTTAATGAACTATGGCTTCTTAAGAATGCACTACTTAGTGTGAGTGGTGGTATGAGACACCATCTATGCTTTGCACAAGTAGGCTTTGAGAGAGGTCATGGTGTGTTCTTTTATAATTTTAAATGAAATGAATGAGCTCTTATGATAATGTTAATAATAATATTGGCTTTGTGTCTAATGAATGAAGGTGTTCTTAATGAAGCTAATGAAGAATGGGTGACTTAAATGCTTATATGTCTAATGCGAAGATGCATGCTAAACTTGGATTGTATTATGAGTTACTTCTTTATTATGACTTGTTGAGTATGAATGTGCCTTGTCTGTGGTGACTTCAAATGAGTACTTAGTGTGAGTAGTAGTATGGGATGCTACTTGCACATTGCACATGTATGACTTAGAGTAGTCTTAGATGTTGGTCTTAATGTGATGATTATGACTTATATAATGTTTATGTCTCTTATATGCTTTATTGTGTGAAGATGGAAAGGTTGAATGGTAAGTTCACTTTTGGTGACCTTAAGGTGGTACTTTGGTGTGGATGGTGGTATGGGACGCTATCCATACATTTCACAAAGTATAGCTTTAGGGTTACTTGAGGTGAAGGCTTAAAGTGAAGGTAAATGTTTATATGTGGATTGTGTTCTAATGTGAAAATGTGACTTGCATTTGGTTGTGACTTATATTATGCCTCTTGTATCAATGTTCATGAACTTTTACTATATCTTGACTTTCAAACAAGATGTCTGTTTTAAGCATGTTTTTGCATGACTTCCATACTTAGTACATCTAATGTGCTAACCCATATTTCTTCTCCTTTTTTACGAAAGTGTAGGGTTTGGAGATATTGGTGTTTTATGCTTGAAGGATCGGTTTCTAAGTTGCTTGAGGATGAAGACTTGGTGGGTCCTCATAGTTTTGAGGACAAAACCCATTATGTTCCTTTTTGTGTCTTTTAGCTTATGTTACGCTTTTGTATGGGCTAAGTCCCAATGTTATATTCAAAGTATTAGATGGTTTGAGACATAATATATAAAGTCTAGAAAGTCTTCTGCTTGATTTTTAATGAAAATGTCTTCCATTTTAAAGAAAGTTTTAAATTCTCCTCTATTTTCCTATGTTCTTCTGTTCAAGAATGCTATGAGGCTTTTATTAGACCCCTTCGGGTCGAGTTCGCAGTGTCATGTCTAGGGGGTGCTCTCGAGGAGTGACAAACATGGTATCAGAGCACAAGATTTTGGAATGGTCTTAGGATGTCTCAAACCACATCTAGTAAAGTCTTGTTCGTAATGTGAAGCGCGCCACATTATGAACAGGAGACTATTGGGTGTTAAGAAAGTTTCACTTCTTAATTCTTCAAGTCGTGCCATAGACTTTAGCTCTATACTGTCTCTCTCTTGTTCCTTATGTGACGGTCTTTAGAGTATGACCCTTGAAAGGTTTATGTTACTTGGGTTGAGGGAGAGAAAAAGTTGGTTATGATGCCAACTATGGCTATGTGACTTGATAGATTGAGATTATATATTGTGGTGTGTGAGTGATGCCTTAAGAGATATAGTGAGTTGAGGAGTTTAGACCCGGTGTGGTAGACTCATATGAGACCTTGAGTGGTGTGGTAAGGTTGATTGTGAGCAATAGTTGCTTAATGAGGACCTTCCTAGTTTAAAAGTATCGGTAAGTTGATGGTTTCTTGTAAGTAGTGAATGTCTTGATTGGGGTTCCTATGTTATGTTCATGATGACCTTAGTTGGGTTTACTCCTAAGTGGGGGATGGTATGTTGAGTAGTAAGGTTGTTGAGAGTTCCGATATCCTTACCTCTTCTTTTATGTGCCTATTCAAGCCTAAGACAAAAAGTTCCTTTTTAGCTTGTTTCATGTTTTTTTTGGAGTCATGTGTGATATTGTGTTTCCATGTTCTCCTTATGTTATGCATGTTCTAGTTGAATTCTTGTTCATATGAGAAAAATGAGTTTTCATAAATTATGTTCCTCATGTGAATGTGCATTTAGTATGAGTTACTTACATGCTTCATGAGGTTAAATGGTGAACATGCCTAAATGTGCTTCTGAGCAAAATTGCATAATGTGCTTAATGATGTTGTGATAAGCATGATGTGATTTGGAGAAGGAAGTTCATCCAATGAAATGAAGAATGCAAAGTTTTGATGCATAATGAGTTTGTAGATGTAGTTCCTACCTTCTTGAATCGCATGTACTATGTTTGAACTTAATGATGTGGAGTTGGTGTTTCCTCCTAGTTTGTGCATTGTTTATTATGTTGCATGATTGATGGACTGCTAGTCTTGAGTCGTTACCCCTTAATGTGTTTAAAGTGTTATTCGAGGACGAATGTTCCTAAGTGGGGGATAATGTAACGACCCTAAAAATGAATAAGTGAGACTAGCTCCTAACGTGTGTGTGTTTGAGTTTGGTGTGAGGTTTCATATTGTTTGATGTTGTTTCGAGCTATGGTTGAGGGGTTTTGGGGTTAAACGTCAAGGTACAACTCCCTATGGACCACCCTAGGGGCCCTTGAGGAGGGCCCTAAGTCTAACCCCCAAGGCTACCCCAAAACAGAAAGTTGGCCAAAATTTGGTGACCTACGGAAGGGGTCCAAACCCCGCAGGTCCATCTTGGATGTTGGTCTTAATTTGATGATGTGACTTATATAATGTTTATGTCTCTTATATGCTTTATTGTGTGAAGATTGAAAGGTTGAATGGTAAGTTCACTTTAGGTGACCTTAAGGTGGTACTTTGGTGTGGATGGTGGTATGGGACGCTATCCATACATTGCACAAAGTATAGGTTGAGGGTTACTTGAGATGAAGGTAAAGGTTCATATGTGGATTGTGTTCTAATGTGAAAATGTGACTTGCATGTTGGTTGTGACTTATATTATCCCTCTTTTATCAGTGTTCATGAACTTTTACTAAAATGGCAAATATCATGACTTTCAAACAAAGATGTCCGTTTTAAGCATGTTTTTGCATGGCTTCCATACTAGTATATCTAATGTGCTAACCCATATTTCTTATCCCTTTTTGCCAAAGTGTAGGGTTTGGAGATATTGGTGTTCTATGCTTGAAGGATAAGTTTCTTAGGTGCTTGAAGATGAAGACTTGGTGAGTTCTCATAGTTTCGAGGACAAAAACCATTATGTTCCTTTTTGTGTCTTTTAGCTTATGTTAAGATTTTGTATGGGCTAAGTCCCAATGTTATATTCAAAGTATCAGATGGTTTGAGACATAGTATATAAAGTCTAGAAAGTCTTCTGCTTGCTTTTTAATGAAAATGTATTCGATTTTAAAGAAACTTTTAAATTCTCCTCAATTTTCCTATGTTCTTATGTTCAAGAATGCTATGAGGCTTGTATTAGACCCCTTCGGGGTCGAGTACGCCGTGTCACGTCTAGGGGGTGCTTTCGAGGTGTGACAACATCCCTCTTTGTTTTAGAGGCTTCATAGACGAGCATTCATAGTTCTTTAGTCTTGTATTTCAGATGTTTTTCTATAAGACTTGAGTTGCCATCTATGGCTAGTTTGAATGTTTTATCCTTAAACATACTGAGTTTAACTTGAGATAGTTCTTTTATAAATGCATTTGATTCTTGTAATAATGCTTAAAGTCTTCCGCTAAGAGTCTAGCTAGGCCAAGGGTTCGTTTGGGGCCTACAATAGTTCTCAAGTGCCAATCCCCCCAGGGTGTAGGCTCGGGCAGTGAAAAACTTGATATCAGAGTTCAAGAGTCCTAGGGAGTCTATGAAGCCGTGTCTGTAGAGTCCTAGTTATCGATGTGAAGCGTGCAACATTTAGAAAATTCCTTCACTTATTTCATACTCATTTCGTGCGATAGAGTTCATCTCTATAAACTCTCTTTCTAACTAGTGCTTGTGCGTGTCTTTCAGTTGATCATGCCTCCACGAAGAGCTGTCCGAGGTCGTCCTGCTAGGCATAACGTTGAGGAGCAAGGGCTACCAAACGCACCTGAAGTGCAATCTCAAGGAGAAGGTACCAATGCTGAGTTTAGGGAAGCGATAAGAATGTCGAGTCAAGCTCTGACTAGCCAAGTTGGGCAGAGAAAGAACCGACATGAAGTGAATGATACTTCGAGGATCCGTGAGTTCTTGAGGATGAATCCTCCAAGTTTCACTAGTTCAAGCACTACTGAGGATCCAGAGAATTTTATTAACTGCGAAAGGTATTTGAAGTTATGCACGTTGCCAATGCTGAGCGAGTGGAACTACCTGCATATCAACTGAAAAATGTTGCTAGGACTTGGTTTGACCAGTGGAAGAAGAATAGGTAATGATGCATCGATTTTGAGTTGGGCTGTGTTCGAGAGTGCTATCTTTGGGCATTTCTTTCCCCGAGAACTAAGAGAAGCCAAGGTACGGGAATTCCTTACCCTTAAGCAAGATTTACTAAATGTTTATGAGTATGGGTTGAAGTTCACCCAACTTTCCCACTATGCTCCGGAGATAGTTGCAGATATGCGGAGCAGGATGAGTCTATATGTTGCTGGGTTGTCTCGTCTGTCAAGAAAAGAGGGCAAGACGACTATGTTAATTCGGGACGTGGATATAGAAAGGTTGATGGTTTATGTGCAATAAGTTGAGGAGGAAAAGCTGAGGGATATGGAAGAGTTCAGAAACAAGAAAACTAAGACAGGGAAAGAGTCCGGGAAGCAAAGGAATAATGTGAACCATTCCTCCTTCCATCAGAAGCAAAAGGGACATGCTTCATCATCTGCTAGTGTACCTGCACTCAGAAACAAATGTGAGTATAATGGTCAGAATTCACAGAACTTCAGAGCTAGACTTGCACAGTCTCAGGGTAGTGTTGCACAAGGAGGTAATTAGGTTCCTGCGTGTGCTGAGTTTGGTAGGACCCACCTAGGTAAGTGTCGTGATGGCTCCACATATTATTTCAAGTGTGGACAAGAGGGTCACTTCATGAAAGATTGCCCTAAGAACCGGCAAGGTAATGTGAATTAGGACAATAGAACCCAATCTTCATAAGTTTCTCCACCAGACAGAGCTGCATCTAGAGGAGCTACTTTGGGGGCAAGCGGAAGAGCAAACCGCCTATATGCTATCATTAGTCATTAAGAGCAAGAGAATTCTCCAAATGTTGTCACTGGTATGATCAAAGTCTTTACTGTTAATGTTTATACTTTGATAGACCCAAGAGCGAGTTTATCTTTGGTGACTCTTTATGTTGCGATGAAGTTTGATGTTCTTCCTGAAAAACTTAGTGATCTCTTTAGTGTTTCTACTTCTATAAGGGAGTCTATTTTAGCTCTATCGTGATTGTACCATTTCCATCAATCACAAGAGCACCATGGCTGATTTAGTTGAGTTAGACATGGTAGATTTTAATGTCATTCTAGGTATGGACTGGCTTCATGCCTGTTTTGCCTCCATTGATTGTAGAACTCGAGTTGTTAGGTTCCAAATTCCTAATGAGCCAGTTATAGAGTGGAGTAGCAGTTTAGCAGTGCCTAAGGGTCATTTCATTTCGTACCTTAAGGCGAGATAGTTAGTTTCCAAGGGTTGTGTCTATCAATTAGTTTGAGTTAATGACTCTAGTGTGTTGAGACACCTCCTATTCAGTGAGCTCCAGTAGTAAAAGAGTTTTCAGAAGTCTTTCCAGATGATCTTCTTAGAGTCCTTCCTGAGAGAGAAATAGACTTCAATATAAACCTTCTTCTAGATACTCGTCCTATATCTATTCCGCCATATAAGATAGCACCAGCAGAGTTGAAAGAGCTTAAAGTGAAGTTGAAAGATCTCCTTGATAAGGGCTTTATTCGACCTAGTGTCCCACCTTGGGGCGCTCCGGTCTTATTTGTGAGAAAGAAAGATGGTTCCTTAAGATGTGTATAGATTACCGTCAGTTGAATAAGGTTACCATCAAGAATAAGTATCCTCTTTCGAGGATTAATGATCTCTTCGATCAACTTCAGGGTGCTACCTGTTTCTCTAAGATAGACCTTAGATCAAGCTACCATCAGTTGAAAGTAAGGGAATGTGATATTCCAAAGACAGCTTTTAGGACCCGTTATGGTCATTATGAATTTCTAGTCATGTCCTTTGAATTGACTAATGCGCCTGCATTCATGGACCTTATGATTAGAGTATTGAAGCCTTATTTAGATTGTTTGTTATCGTGTTCATTAATGACGTACTAATCTATTCGAGGAATGAGGAAGATCATGCTTGTCATCTCAGAATAGTTCTCCAAACTCTAAAGGATGAAGAGTTGTATGCTAAGTTCTCAAAATTTGAGTTTTGGCTTGAGACTGTGGCATTCTTAGGCCACATTGTTTCTGGTGATGGGATTAGAGTTGATACTCAAAAAATAAAGGCAGTGCATAATTGGCCTAGACCCACATCTCCAACTAATATTAGGAGTTTCTTGGGGTTGGCTGGATACTATAGAAGGTTCGTAGAGTGGTTCTCATCCATTTCGTCTCCTTTGACAAAATTGACTTAAAAGACAGTTAAGTTTCAGTGGTTTGAAGCTTGTGAGAAAAGCTTTCAGGAATTGAAAAAGAGGTTGACTACTGCCCAGTATTGACTGTACCAGAAGGTGCCCAAGGCTTTGTTGGGTATTGTGATGCGTCTAAAGTTGGTTTGGGTTGTGTGTTGATGCAGAATGACAAAGTGATAGCTTATGCCTCCAGATAGTTGAAAGAAGTTATTGCCTATGCCTCCCGATAGTTGAAAGTTCATGAGAAGAATTACCCAACCCATGATCTAGAATTGGCTGCCGTAGTATTTGTTTTGAAAATATGGCGCCATTATCTTTATGGTGTTCATGTGGATGTGTTCATCGATCACAAGAGTTTTCAGTATGTGTTTAGTCAGAAAGAGCTTAATCTCAGACAAAGGAGGTGGTTAAATTTACTCAAAGATTATGGAATAAGTATTCTTTATCACCGAGGTAAGGCTAATATTGTTGCGGATTCCTTGAACAGGTTGTCCATGGGTAGTACCTCCCATTTTGAGGAAGATAAGAGAGAGTTCGCAAAAGATGTGCACAGACTTGCACGCTTAGGAGTTCGACTAATGGATTCCATAGAAGGAGGAGTAGTGGTGATGAATGGGGCAGAATCATCATTAGTGTCTGAAGTTAAAGAGAAGCAAGACCAAGATCCTATTTTGCTTGAATTGAAGGCAAATGTTTATAAGCAAAACATAATGGCTTTTCAACAAAGGGGATATGAAGTATTGAGGTATCAAGGTAGGTTGTGTGTACCAAGGGTGGATGAACTCCAAGAGAGTAACATGGATGAATCTTATAGCTCCAGATATTCCATTCATCTGGGTTCCACAAAGATGTATCATGACTTGAGATAGGTTTGTTGGTGGAGTAGTATGAAAAAGAGCATTGCAGAATTTGTTGCTAAGTGTTTGAACTGCGAACAAGTTAAGGTAGAGCATTAAAGGCCCGATGGTATGGCTCAGATTATAGAAATTCTGGAATGGAAATTGGGGATGATCAATATAGACTTCATCACAGGTTTACCAAGGTCTCGCAGACAACATGATTCTATTTGGGTGATTATTGATAAAATGATGAAATCAACCCACTTTTTGTCGGTAAAAACTACCTATACAGCAGAGGACTATGCCAAGTTGTATCTTCAAGAAGTAGTTAGACTTCATGGAGTTTCAGTCTCCATTATTTCAGACAGAGGTGCGCAATTTAGTGCACACTTTTGGAAGTCATTCTAGAAAGGCTTGGGTTCAAAGGTGAACTTGAGTACTGCTTTTCATCCTCAAACATATGGTCAAGCAGAGCGCACTATTCATACCTTAGAGGATATGTTGAGGGCTTGTGTGATTGATTTCAAAGGTAATTGGGATGATCACCTGCCTCTCATCAAGTTCACTTACAACAATTACCACTTTAGCATCCAGATGGCTCCTTATGAAGCTCTTTATGGGAGAAGATGCAGATCTCCAATTGGATGGTTTGAGATTGGTGAAGCTGGGTTAATAGGACCATACTTAGTTCATCAAGCTATGGATAAGGTGAAAGTTATTCAAGAGAGGTTGAAAACAGCGCAGAGTCGTCAGAAATCCTACACTGATGTTAGGAGAAGGGAGTTAGAGTTTGAGGTAGATAATAGGGTCTACTTGAAAGTTTCACCCATGAAGGGTGTCATAAGATTTGGTAAGAAGGGGAAGCTTAGTCCTCGGTATGTTGGTCCTTACAGAATATCCAAGAGGATTGGCAATGTAACTCATGAGTTAGAGCTACCACAAGAGTTTGCAGCAGTTCATCCAGTATTTCATATTTCCATGTTAAAGAAGTGCATGGGGGATCCTTAACTTATCATACGAACCGAAGATATTGGTATTAAGGATAGCTTATCTTATGAGAAGATTCCTGTTCAGATTCTAGATCGCCAAGTTCGCAAGTTGAGGACCAAGGAAGTAGCATTAGTCAAAGAGCTTTGGAGAAACCAGTTTGTTGAGGAAGCTACTTGGGAACCTGAGGAAGATATAAGAAGAGATATCCACATCTCTTTGATCCTGGAGAAGTTCCAGATCAAGGTACTAGTTCTCTTCTTAGTACTCTTTAAATTGATATGTTTACTATGTTTGATTTGCTTGTTGGATGTTTGAGCTGAATGTTAGATGTTACACCCTTAGCCTACTAAGAATAATCTCATTCGAGGATGAATGTTCTCAAGGGGGAGATATTGTAACATCTCGCTATTTGAAAAAACTAGAAAGAGCTAGAATTATAAATAGTCATTTTTGGAAAGAACGAAAAATCTGGAAATATTGGTCAAGTTATGTAAAGATTGAGTTTTGGTTAACTTAAAATGACCATAACTCCTAGATCAGAATGATTTAGGTGTGTTTCCATACTCTGTAGGAAATACCTATGAACTATTTTTCCAACGCCGCCGAGTTTGATGAATTCCGAGTTCGTATGAGTGAGATATGCCCATTCGAAGTTGGGTTGTTTAGATAACCAAAGTCTAATCCGGATTTTGGAAGGGTAGTTTGGTCTTTTCCTTACCCAGTTATTTTATTTCTATTTAGGGGTTTAATTGGGGTCTAATAAGAATTTGATCAGTTTAGACAATCGGAAATTTACGCTAGGGCTTGGAGAAAAGAAAAAAGAGGAGAAAGGAGAAGAAAAGTTCAAGATTCGTCAAGATCGTGCAATTTCGTGTGGATTTCACCAAGGATTTCTCATAGCATTGGGTTCGTTCACCCACGCTCCAAACGTGTTTATTTCAGCGTGAATTCGTCCTAAAAAGGTTGAAGTTTGATGTTCTTGATATATGTTCTTGAAAGTGGCTTTAGTTCTTGAGAGTTGATGGGATTATTGAGTTCTTGATGGAATTGTGTCGATTTTTAGAGTGATATTTGATTAGATTCCATGTTCATGTACTAGGTATCTAAAACTAAAGAGGAATTGAGAAAAAGAATTGAAATTTAGGTGATTTGGGGTTAGAAAATGAAGAATGAAAAAGTTGGGCGAATCTGGGTCCCACCAGGTCCGCGACGCGGACCTGTTCCTCAAGATGGGAAAATTATTCTTCGCATCACGGAGTGGTCACGGACCGTTCTGCCTCAAAATTTATTTCGCGACCAAATAATAAAATGCATCTCCGCATCACGGACTTACTTCTAGACCGTGATTTCTTGATCGTTTCTCATGTTTAACTATCGAAAAACACTCCTAAACATCATGAGATCCTTCCTATCACAAATCTCAATCCTTGAATACATAAATTCAAATTCAAGGAAAGTTAAGATCCAAATCTAGAGAGTTCTTAGAGTCATTTCAAAAGTCTTTTGCAAACGTTTTACATATATTTTAAGACTTGAGTTTTGAGTTGAGTAAAGAGTAAAGATCAAAGTTCTTTTCTTCAAAAGAATATATGGGGACTATGTATTCGCAAAAGAGTAAATGTTTTCACATTTAAACAAGAAAGGAAACACCGATTTCCAAGAGAGGTTTTAAGCTAGTTTTGAGTAATTATCTCAAATCACAGAAAGAGTTTTGTTTTTACAAACATATGACCTGAGTATATTTTGGTAGTAGTATTAAGCACCAATATAAGGACGAGTTCATAATAACTCAAGTCTCCATAAACCATGTAGCCATCATGGGTAGAAAAGGTCATACTTTTAGATGACACCTTAGTTCTTTTTAGCATAGATTAGTGAATCCACTTAGTTAGGGCATTCTATATGATGGCAAAGTATAAGATAGTTCGGAAGCGTGGGAAAGACGTTGTATAATCACTTTGGCTCATAGTGGTGGTTGTCGGTTAGAGAAACTCCCACAATATTATATTACTTTAAATGTAATTGAGTTGCTATTGTATTTTCTTTAATACATTAAGTTGTCACCTAATGTTTTAAATGCTTTGTATAAACCGCACTATTATTGTTGTTTTTACCTTGCATTTGAGTTGAGTTATTTATGAGTTGAGTAAAGTCAAGGTAAGTTTTCCTTTTATATTCATTTCAAGCTTATGTCATCTTTAGTTTTCCCCTCGCATACTCGTACATTCAATGTACTGATGCCATTTGTCCTGCATTATTTTATGATGCTAACACAGGTAACCAGGATCAACATCCAATGCCTCGTTGATCCAGTTAAGAACTCAGAGTCATTTGGTGAGCCTATTTGCTTTTCGGAGGACTCCTTTTACATTGCTTTAGTATTTCAGTTATTAAGATGATCGGGGGTCTTGTCCCAACATCCCTCTTTGTTTTAGGGGATTCATAGGCGATTAATTATAGTTCTTTAGTCTTGTATTTCAGATGTTTTACTATAAGACTTGAGATGCCATCTATGGCTAGTTTGAATGTTTTATCCTTAAACGTTCTGAGTTTAAATTGAGACAGTTGTTTTATAAATGCATTTGATTCTTATAATAATGTTTAAAGTCTTCCGCTGAGAGTCTAGCCAGGACAAGGCTTTGCTTGGGTCCAGAAATGGTTCTCGAGTGCCAGTCCCTCCCAGGGTGTAGGCTCGGGGAGTGACAAATAAGTCCCCAGCTAACTCTAAAATGTCGAAAACTAAATAACGAACTAACTAAGTCAAAAGCATAGAGAAACGTTCTCGGATGATGAGGACTCAACACTAAAGCTGCTGAGTACAGGCTAAAAGTCGAGCTAACTGCAGTCTGAATGCTGAGCATCTAAACCTACATCATACAATAATGTAGCGCAAAAGTATGCATCAGTACTTTGAATGTACCGAGCATGCAGGATATATGCCTAGCTGAACAATATAAAATGAGCAAGGAAATAGCTATAGTGATACATAACTGAAAGTTGAGCTGGATGCAATGACCAAGTACTAATCATGAAGATATAACATGTTGAATTGAATACTTAAATAAATATTGAATACATGGTTAATGCAGCATGTATCTAACTGTGGGCGGTACTATTAACTGACATAAACCGCATAAGCTAAACGTGCAGTCCGATATATACGCCCCATCGAGAAGACCCAATATACCTTGTTGGGGTATAAAGGCATGAGTGTGGCATGATCACTAAAACTGATGCCCAACAGATGAGACATATAAACCTACAGGGGCACATAGTTCTAGGACTTGAGGGTATGTTGAACCCTAGTCCAACTCGGTGCTAAGTTTACTCCCAACTAAATATAAAGCTAAGAATACATCTATAATACTAAATTACTCAAATACTGACAATTATCTGAGAATGCATCATACATTTAATGAAAGATATGACATTCAAATTATGAAGCATGATTGTCTTACTAATCTTCCTAATAAGTATAATTCATGAAATATGGATATTTAACACAAGCTAGGGTTTCTAAGTTTTATACATGATAATATACTAATTTTCCAAGAAACATGCAATTAACATCATAGAAACTATAGTAGCTAAATTTCTATGGATCTCTAAGATTTAGGAATCTAGGTATGAACAATTTATGGAAGAGCTAAAGAATTGACTGAATTCTAGGGACCTAATAGGTGAAAGGAACCCACTAGTGAAATCCCACATACATGGTGAAGATCATTATGGAGAAATCCTTTTGATTTCGAGGATGAACTTGAAGGAGAGCTCTGCTTGTTCTTGAGAGAAAACTGTCGCTTATTTCTCTTCTTTTCTTTCTAAGTTAGATGATTTCAGGAGAATGAAGGTTTTAGGTAGTTTCTGACTAATTAACTAGGCTTAGACAAAGTAAAACGAAATAGGGGAAAAGATTAATACGACCCTGACTTAAAGCTGACGAAGAGCCTTCCACGAGAGGCTTCACGGGCAGTCTAGAGCATTATGGCTTGTCCAGTGGGTCGTGATGATTCCCTACCCGATAGGGCTTCACCAACACAGATACAAATTTTTTCTCTAGGCTTGGAATTAGACAAACTAAGCGGCGTTGGAAAGAAGACTCAAAGACCTTTAATTTGATAGGTCACGGGGCACCTAATTCATTTTGTGCTGAAAGATATGATCGTTAGAAGTTGATCTAAAACTCAAAACCTGATAAGCCCCTTTCACAAATGACTTCATGGTCCGTGTGAAGCTCCACGAACCGTTTAGGCGACTGTGATCCTTCACAATAGCTTAGGGGTTTTGTGCCTCTCTTTACGGATGACCTCACAGTCCGTGTGACACTTCAAGAACCGTCTAGGCGTCTGTGGTCATCCACTGTAGCTGATTGCAAAAACACGAGCACGGTGACAGGTCGTAGTCCTCTTCACAACCTGTGGATCCATATGTGGTTTTCCCTTCTCTATCTTTCAATCCTAGTTCAGATTTTTGAAGTGTTACAATATCTTCTCCTTAGGATCCTTCGTGTTCGAATGAAGACTAAACAAGCTGAGTTTGGAGGGGAAGAGATGCAATCCCTACCAACTGAGTACCAGAAAGTGATATCTAATTGAATTGAGTTCCATGAATATCCAAATATGCTGAAATGCAAGGATAACTTAGGGAGTAAGATATTAAGACTGAATTACACAAGAGTAAATGGAGAGACTGGAGAGGAACTATTACCTCAAGCTGAAACTGAGTCAGAAGGGAAGAGGCAAGGATACTTGACCATCATGACTGCTTTTTCTTCCCAAGTAGATCCATGTGCGAACTAATTACTCCACATAACCTTTACTGAAGCGACTTTCTTATTTCTCAACCTACAAACCTAACAGTTGAGAATCTCAACTGGAACCTCCTCAAATGTGAGGCTATACTTCACAACCATACACTCTATAGGTACTATCGATGCCAGATCACCCACACACTTATTCAACAAGGAAATGTGAAAGATTGGATGAACCGCTTCTAGTTCTACTGGCAACTCTAACTCATAAGACACATTACCAACCCTTTTTCAGGATTCTATAAGGACCTATATACCTGGGATTGAGCTTCCCTTTCTTGCCAAATCTCATCTCCCCCTTCATGGGTGATACTGTCAAGAAAACCTAATCATCAATTTGAAACTCTAAGTCCCTTCTCCTCACATATGCATAGGACTTCTGACGACTCTGAGTTGTTTTTACTCTATCTCTGATGAGCTGGAATTTCTTCATAGCCTAATAAACCAAATCTGACCCAATCAAGGTTGTTTCACCTACTTCAAACGAACCAATCGAAGACCTACATCTACGCCCACACAGTGCCTCATAAGGGGCCATCTGAATACTACAATAGAAGTTGTTATTATAAGAGAACTCTATGTGAGGTAAGTGATCATCCCAACTTCTCTTGAAATCGATCACGCAAGATCTCAACATGTCCTCTAAGGTCTGAATGGTACGCTTTGCCTGACCATCCGTCTGCAGATGAAAAGTTGTACTGAGATTTACCTGAGTACCAAGACCTTTCTGAAATGATCTCTAGAAATGAGAGGTAGACTGGGTAGCTCTATCCAAAATAATAGACAAATGAACCCCATGCAACCTGACTATCTCGCTGATAAAGAGTCTAGAATAATCCTTCGTTGAATATGTAGTCTTGACTTCCAATAAGTGAGCTGACTTAGTGACTCTGTCCACTATCACCCAAATGGAGTCATGTTGTTTGTAAGTACGAGGTAAACCCGTAATGAAATCCATGTTTATCACTTCACACTTCCACCTAGGAATGCTAATATTTTGAGTCACACCTCCTAGTTTATAACATTCTACTTTAACTTGTTGACAATTAGGATACTTAGCCACAAAATTTGTGATGTCTCTCTTCATGTCGTTCTACCAATAGACCACCCGTAGATTACGGTACATCTTAGTGGTACCCGGGTGAATAGAATATCTAGAATTATGGGCTTCTGTAAGGATCTGTTGCCTCAACTCTCCCATATTAGGGACATATAAGGGACCCTAGTAACGAAGCACACCATCTCCCCCTTGGGAGAAAACCTTAACTCTCTGTTAATGAACTGCACCCTTCAACTAAAGCAATATAGGATCATTATCCCTTTTTCTCCTTAACCTTCGCTACCCATGAAGATTCTGGTCCATTTTGGACTATCACACCACCATCTTACGTGTCCAGAAGGCAAACTCCTAAGCGAGCAACTAGTGAACATCTCTGGCTAATTCTTTCTTCTCTTCCACAACATATGCTACACTACGCATGGATAATTTGTTGAGGGCATCAATCACTACATTGGCCTTGCCCTGATGGTAGAGCACATTCATGTCATAGTCTTTGAGGAATTCAAGTCATCTCCTCTGACAAAGATTCAACTATTTCTGGGTGAACACATATCGAAGGCTCATATGATCTTTGAACACATCAACATGAATGCCCTACAAGTATTGTCTCTAAATCTTTAGGGAAAACACGACGGCTACAAGCTCGAGGTCATAAGTCGGGTAGCTCTTCTCATAGACCTTAAGTTGTGTGGAAGCATAAGCTATGACCTTACTTTGTTGCATCAACACGCAACCTAGGTTGACCCTGGATGCATCACAATAAGCCACATAGCCATTTGGACCATCTGGTAGAGTCAAGACATGAGTTGTAGTCAACCTGGTATTCAGTTCTAAGAAGCTTTTCTCACACTCATCTGACCATTGAAACTTGACCTTTTTCTGAGTCAACTTGGTCAATGGGGCAGCTAAGGATGAAAATCCTTCAACAAATCTTATGTAGTAACTTGCCAAACCCAAGAAACTTCTAATATTAGTCGAAGAAGTGGATCTGGGTCAGTACTTTACTGCCTCAATTTTTTGAAATATCCACTCGAATCCTTTTGTTGGATACCACATGACCAAGGAAAGAGACCGACGATAACATGAATTCACATTTGTTGAACTTAGTGAATAGTTGGCGATTTTTGAGGGTTTGTAGAACCACACTTAGATGAGTTGCGTGCTCCTCTTCATTTCGAGAATAAATGAGGATATCATCAATATTGTTTGAACACCCTGTTCACTAAGTCCATGAAAGTTGCAGGAGAATTTTTTAGTCTAAAGGACATAACTACTAATTCATAGTAATCATACCGAGTCTTGAAGGTTGTCTTTGGGATTTCACTATCTCTTACTTTGAGCTAATGATAGCCAAATCTTATATCTATCTTATAAAAGCAACTAGCACCTTGAAGCTAGTCAAACAAGTCATCACTCTTGGGGATGGAATATTTATTCTTTATTGTGACTTTGTTTAACTGACAATAGTCAATGTACATACTTAGAGAACCATTTTTTGCACGAACAACACTGGAGCACCCCATGCAGAGATGTTGGGTCTGATGAAGCCTTTATCTATTAGGTTTTTCAACTGTTCTTTTAATTCCTTAAGCTCAGCAAGAGCCATCCTGTAAGGAGAAATCGAAATAGGTTGGGTATTTTAAAGGAGATCTATTCCAAAGTCGATTTACCTTTCGGGAGGAACTCTGGGAAGATCTTCTGGAAACACTTATGGAAAATCATTCACCGTTTGTAGTGACTAAAGATTTGGGGTATCGGAGTTTGAATCCTCAACCCGAACAAGATGATAGATATACCCTTTGGAAATCATTTTCCTTGCCTTAAGGCAAGAGATAAATCGGCCTATAGGCACTGTGTTACTATCCTTCCACTCTAAGACTGGCTCGTTTAGAAACTAAAACTGAACGCTCCTAGTTTTGCAATTGACTGAGGCACAATAGGAATGTAACAAATCCATGCCTAGGATGATGTAAAAATCTACCATTTCTAACTCTACATGGTCTGCTGGGGTGAATTTAAGGGAAACTGTGACAGAGCAATTTCTGTATACCCGTCTAGCTATAAGTGCGTCACCAACTAGAGTAAAAACTGAGATGGATTCTAAAAGAGTTTCTAGATTATATATTGAAGTTTACTTCTACATAAGGAGTTACAAAATAAAGTGAGTCCCCTAGATCTACCAATACATAAACATCTAAACGAAAGACTTGCAACGTACCCGTGACCACATTTGGAGAATCATGCTGATCCTGTCGAGCCTAAAGAGCATACAACCTATTCTGGCATTGACCACTACTTGTACCATATGAGGCACCCTACTGAAGTTATAGATTGAGCTTTGTTACCCCTCTCCCCCCGAACATGCCTGGTAGAAGGGCAATCCTTCCACCGATGACCAAGCTGATCGCACCCAAAACACCCCTCTCTGCCAGCAGGACACTCGTCCGGATGGTTCTTACCACACTTTGAGAAAGATGGAAAAGTATGATTACCTAAAGCACTACCCTGAGACTTAGAGTCTGATGCCCTCCTTTCTGACCTTGTCAAAACCTGGGACAGAGCGTTAGCTAATGAAGACGATGGGGATATAGACCTCTGCTAAAATTATGAGTGATTTCCACCGCTCGACCTCTATTGAGAATATTAATAGTTGCCCGTTCTAGCCTTTTTGCTATCCTTAGCCATTTTCTTGAGCTTATCTCCCCTAACCTGGTTAGCATGGGTAATTAGTTTGGAGATATCCATATCCCCTAATGACATAACATTCTTGCACTCGGTCTTTACTAGATTGGATACTCTAAACAAGAACTTTCCCATTTATGATCTCAGATCAACCACCATATGTGGAGCATACCTGGACAGCTGAGTGAACTTTAACCCGTATTCATGGACTATCATCGACCCTTGCCTCAAGTTAATAAATTCATGGGCCCTAGCCTCCCTCAACTCTCTCGAGAAGAACTTGTCCAGAAAAGCTCTAGTAAAATAGCCTTACGTCACGAGAGTTGTATTTTCACACATGTTATCTTTCTACTGTGTGAACCAGTTATGAGTCACATCCTTGAGTTGATTGGATGTTAGTTCAACACTATTAGTACCAGTCACTTGCATTACCTCCAGAATCTTTTTGATCTCATCAATGAAATTTTGTGGGTCCTCACGCACATTCGACCTTAGAAACTCCAGCGAATTCATACGAACAAAATTTTGAACCCGGGCTGCAACTCATCCACTAGTGGGGTTGCAGGATCTAGGCCTGTTGATTGGCTTGGTTGGCTACACAGTTTGAGCAAACAACTACATCATATTACAGAACTTGCATTTGTAACCTCATAGTTCAGGACTGGAGGAACTGCATTAGCATTGCGCGCATTAGCATTACGTATGTTAGCTCTATAAGGAGGCATGATATGAAATGCATAACGACAGATTAAAAGGAAGAAGTTGAATCACACTTCATCGCATGATGAAAATAACAAAAGAAGTGATTTTTTTAGAACACCTAGTAAACTCCCCCTCATAGGTTTGACGCGCTTCACTCCCATGAATGAGACTCTACTTAATGCGGCTTTCAGAAACGTAAGACTTTTGAACCGATGCTCTGATACCAAGTTTGTCACGCCCTAAGACTACCTCCTAAACGTAACATGGGACCTAGGGTCAAAAGTAACCCCAAGCTAACCCTGAATCTAGCATATCACAAGCATATTGAAATAATTTTATGTAAGCGAAAGCATAACTGAAAGATGAGTAAATCTAAATGAGTACAACTAAGAATATAACTAAGTTCAGATATGGAACAACCCAAAACAATTGAATTTGACTCTATGTATGAAAGCCTCTAATACTGATGATTTGATGGGACACTAGAATACTTAACACTAAATAATGAACTAACTAAGTAAAAAGCATAGAGAAAAGTCCTCGAATGATAAGGAATCACCACTGAAGCTGCTGAGTACGAACTGGAAGTCGAGCTAAACACAGTCTGGATGTTGAGCGCCTGAACCTACATCATACAATGATGTAGCGCAAAAGTATGCATTAGTACTTTGAATGTACTGAGCATGCGGGATATATGCTAAGTTGAACAATATAAACTGAGCAAGGAAATAAATATAGTGATGGATAACTAAAGTTGAGCTGGATGCAATGACCAAGTACTAATCATGAAGATATAACATATTGAACTAAATACATGGTCAATGCAACATGAATCTGAATATGGGAGATACTATTAACGGACATAAACCACGTGAGCTAACTGTGGAGTCCGATGTATATGCTCTATTAAGAAGACCCAATATACCTTGTCGAGGTATAAATGCATGACTATGGCGTGATCACTAAAACTGATGCCCAACAGAAGGGACTTATAAACCTATGGGGGCACGTAGTTTTGGGACTTGACGGTACGCTGAACCCTAGACCAACTCTGTACTAAGATTACTACACCCAACGAAATAGAGAGCTAAGAATGCAACTGTAATATTGAATAGCTCAAAATACTGATAATTATCTGAAAATACATCATACATATACTGAAAGGTATGTCATTCAAATTTTGAAGCATGATTTTATGACTAATTTGCCTAGCAAGTATAATTCATAAAATATAGATAATTAACACAAGCTAGGATTTTTGGTTTTTATACATGGGAATATATTAATTCTCCAAAAAAAACATGCAGTTAACATCATGGAAACTATAGCAGCTAAATTCCAATAGATGCCAAAGATTTAGGAACACTAAATCTGAACAACTTATGGAGAAGCTGGAGAATTGACTCAATTCTAGGGACCTAATGGATAAAAGGAATCCACTAGTGAAATCCCACATACCTGGTGAAGAAAATTATGGAGAGTTGAACTTGAAGGAGAGCTCCGCTTGTTCTTGAGAGAAAATTTTCGCCTCTTTCTCTTCTTTTCTTTCTAAGTTAGATGATTTTAGGAGAATGAAGGTTTTAGGTAGTTTCTGACTAATTAACTAGGCTTAGACAAAGTAAACAACATAGTTTAAATACCAAATGCATAGGGGAAATGACATAGTTTAAATACCAAATACACAGGGAAAACGACATAATTTAAATACCAAATAGTTTTAAAAATATTCATATGTTAAAATAAATCTTTTGAATAAAGAATAGTGAACCCAAAAAGGGCTACCTACGTATCTCATTGATGAGAATCAGGTTTGCGTAGTTCGTTCAGATTTGGCATAAAAATATGTTTTGAACAACAAATGATTTATTTATTTATTTTAAAGAAAAATAATATGAATTAAAAACCAATGAACCACATTGAAGGGCGGGCAACCCTAATTTAACAAAATAATATTTTTATTATTTAAAGAAAACTAAACAAGAATGAAAAAAATCAACAAGTCACATTGAAGGGCGGACCACCCAAATTTTAAAAATGCAAACAAAATCATTTTTTAATGGAATGTAAGAGAAATAAAATAAAAAATATACAATGAATATAACATCATGTACAAAAAATGAATGCAAAGGTACAAACCAACTCGGAGTGATGCCTTATAAATCTTAGTTTGAGTACAACCTGGGTGAAATTTTTTAGGGCATTCCTTAAAAAATTTGCCTTTGTTTCAACTTTAACAACCTATGTTATTTAATCTTGTAGAAACTATCTCTTTTGTGAATATTTTGGAGACCTCCTCAAAAAAATTTACCCTAGTTTTTTCTCTAAAAATATGGAAATCTTACGGAGAACATGACCGAGCCATAATGGCGCCTTCCTATCCCGTTGAAGCAGGAATTAGGTCAAATGTAGTTCCAACAAATTGTGACTTGAATGGAGAATGAACTCACACTATAAATGCTCTAGTGAGAGGTGACTAAGAGTGGATATCATAGGCGAGGGTGAGCCTTTGGGCTCCTAGATCAGCCTATCATCTTATGTATATATGTTAGCTTTTCTTTTGCCTTTGAGACGGCTTGTTGTTTTCCACTTTTAGGAACTGTATTTGTTCATCTTAGATAACTCAGTACTCGTGACTTCCAAGTTCTAAGAGGGTTTCTATCGTATATAATTTTGGTTTGCTTCAAATTCTGCATTTTCTTATTGTTCGTATGATTTTTTTAATTGGTTCCACCATTGTACTCACTACTTACTAGTGGGTTTTATTAGGTGCCATCATGACTCGAAAAGTCGAGTCGTGACACTTTCATAGCATCTTGGCCTGTTCTTGGTCTTAATGGCCTATTTATTAACCCGGATTACTAAAAAATCTCAACCCCGACCAAAATGTGATCATCTCCCCAACTTAGCTCTCCTTCCCATCATGAATTCATGCTGAAAACTCCCCTCCCCCCAATGTTAACCACGTAGTTTCTAAGGCTTAACAAACTATTAACAAGATAAGGGAGAAAAATTCTTACAATTACATGTGATTTTCATGGGAAAACTAATGTAGGATGCCCAAAATTGCCTTCATGTGTTTTCAAGAACTCAAATATAGAAAAGGAGATTTTGGGCCATTTTCTGCATAAAATCCCTATTGGAATTTCATTAGTTTGGTTGGCTCTAGAATGTTGAGTTTGGTCTAGAAGGACCCTTTGTTTAAATCCCGAGGCTTCCTAGTTAATTCTAGGTCTCCTTGTGGATTTTCACTCAAATGAAGTTTGGCTGTGGGACCTACTTTTTGCCGAGATGATCTTGTATGGGAATTTTGACTACTTCACAGAGTCCAGAATATTGAATTTAGTAGGGTTGCATATCTTATGTGAGTGCATTGGGTTTTGAATGAATTTGGAACACCCAATCGGAGATTCCCAACTTACTAAAACCAACTAATATGCATCAGCTCGTGCAGGGTGATTTCCCCTACGCGATCGCGTGCCCATTGGTCGCGATTGTGAAGGCCTGGGCCTAAGTTGTCATGACCCGAGTTTACACCCTAGACTTGGCCAACACTCAAGAACCGTTAATGGCCCTCAAGTGAACCCTCATCCTTTTTTACTACAAGTGGAAGACTAACTCAAGCATACATAAGCATCAAATTGAAAGAAACGTTTAAAAACAATTTACTGAATCTCAGAACTTAGCTGAATATACTAAGTATGTAACAGAAGTTTTAAATAAAATATCTGAAACTGAAAGACTCTCCAAAATGGTCTATCTATGAAGCCTCTACTATGTATAGACGAGTGTCGGGACAAGACCCACGACTACTCAAAATGTTACTAATACTAACAACTTATAAAATTTGAGTCCTCCGAAAGCAATGAGATCTTACTCAAAATCAGACGAGCGGATAAAGTGATCTCAACAGACTCTTGTTGAGGATGCTAAGAACCTGTATATGCATCATTAAATTATGCAGGTCAAATGACATCAGTACATTGAATGTGCCTTCTTTTCATATTTCCCTGACCTCTGTTTGTGTCTAGATTATATATAATCGGATTGTTTTTACCTTTCTTGCTCATTCGGTCTATGATGCCTACTGAGTACCTTTGCTTTGATACTTATGCTACACTCTACATCTCTTCGTGATGAAGGTCCTAATACCAGCTACCAACGGTAATTTCTCATCCTATGTTTTGCAACTTATGGATAACGGAAATGACGGTGAGTACTTGGTATCGTGGATCAACATGTCTCATTCGGTATATATGTTAGCTTGTCTTTTGACTATGAGACGGCTTGTTCTAGTCCACTTTTATGACTTGTATTTATTCTTGTTAGACAAATCTATACTTGTGACTTCCAGGTTCGAGGAAGGTTTCCTTTGTATAGAGTTTTTAGTTTACTTCCCTTTCTATCTTATCTTAGTGCTAGTGTTATGTTGTGTATAGTTCTACCCTTGTACTTATTACTTGTCATTCTAGGTCGTGACACTAGTTGTGAAGAATGATCATGGGGGTGGCCTGGGGATTAGGATTTTGATATATTCAGGGTTTAGTTAGGCCATTGTTCATGGATTATTGTATTTCATTACTTTTTTTTACTTAAATAAGCAAAAAAATATAAAAGGGGAAATATATGTTATTTACAACATTCAGGCATATTTCGAGATAGGTGATAGTTGTTGTTTCACATTTATGATATATGTGATTGTTAATAGCGTCGTTAGTAATGCATGCATAATATATGATTAGATAACTTGGAAAGATATAATATTTAATGAATGGTGTTGTTAATCGCATGTAATGGATACTTTGCATGAATCTACATGTGTGATTGTGTTATTGTGATTGTGCTATGTGTTGATGATTGAAATCAGGTACTACACCGATACATTGACATTTGGAACAAGTGTCACGTCTGTACACTAACATCTGGAATGGGTACCACACTGGGAAGACTAACTCAAGCATACAAAAGCTTAAAAATGAATAAAAATTCATGAAACTTAAATACAAAGCTTTAACTCAAAGAAAACTCTGAATAATATAATATACTCAACTCGCCCAAAAATGGGCAACTGAAGTCTTTAAAACATTTAAGAAAATAAATGAACAGACTTCTCAAACTCAATTGTCTATCTATGAAGCCTCTAAATGACAAAGATGGAAGTCGGGACAAGACCCACGACATCCTAATGAAACTGAAAAGTAAATTAAATCCTCTGAAAGTAAGGAGGCTCACCATAGCTAACTCAAACTCAATGAGGTATCAATGAAGCTCATATTGATGACCCTGAAAACCTTTATCTGCATCATAAAAGGATGCAGGACAAATGGCTCAGTATGTGAAATGTACGAGCATGTAAGGGAAATTCTAAAGCCTAACATAGGCTTGAACTTGATAAAAAGGAAACATCCTTACATCTTCTCAAACTTACTCAACTCAAGGGATACTCAAGGATACTCAAAACTACTTAAACTTACTCAACTCAGAAGTACTCAAGGATAAGATACTCCACTCAGTAATAAGGTTCTAAACTAAGTGAAACTCAACAATAAGGTACTCGACAAAATGAGACACAGATCAACTCAGGATACTCAACTCAGAGGTACTCAACTCATGAATTAGTCTGCCGCTTGTTGTCAGCTAGGATGAGGGTTCTCCGAAGGACCAACAATGATTCTTGATTGTCGTCCATGTCCTGGGTATAGGCTCTGTTCATGAGACAATCAAATAACTTGCAATGCTCTTGATGAAAAACATTGTAACTTTATAAATATTTCCTTTTATTTTTTTTCCTTTCGATTATATATANGCTTGAACTTGATAAAAAGGAAACATCCTTACATCTTCTCAAACTTACTCAACTCAAGGGATACTCAAGGATACTCAAAACTACTTAAACTTACTCAACTCAGAAGTACTCAAGGATAAGATACTCCACTCAGTAATAAGGTTCTAAACTAAGTGAAACTCAACAATAAGGTACTCGACACAATGAGACACAGATCAACTCAGGATACTCAACTCAGAGGTACTCAACTCATGAATTAGTCTGCCGCTTGTTGTCAGCTAGGATGAGGGTTCTCGGAAGGACCAACAATGATTCTTGATTGTCGTCCATGTCCTGGGTATAGGCTCTGGTCATGAGACAATCAAATAACTTGCAATGCTCTTGATGAAAAACATTGTAACTTTATAAATATTTCCTTTTATTTTTTTTCCTTTCGATTATATATACATATGTGATAATTTTTTTCAACGAAGCCATGTCATGTGAAAACCTAAGCCTATGTAAATCAGCCACACACGAAAGAATAATTTCATGAAAAAAGTGCAAAAAATCAAACATAGATGTAAGCTCCATTATTTAATGAAATAATATTAATTTCCGAATGGGGCTTCTTACTAGATGACATCTCTGCTCTCTTTCTCAACTCACCATCATGACACCTTAATTTTTTTAAGGAGATCTTGAGAAGCCACACCGAGAATCCAAAATTAAGGACCTCTACATTTGCGTACATTTATTGCAAAAAAACATTGAATACAAAATGATGAATCATAATATATATAGTACTAAATAATATTGAAAAATTCAAAAATGAAAATAGTAACCAAAAAGACCATTGGTAACTAATTTTTGCTATATTATTTATCGTAATGTAAAATCATGTGAAAATGATAGCTAACTTATGTGTCTTTGAAATTGATAGTAATTTTTCGTCTCTTAAATAAAGATTTCAAAGTATCTACATATTAATTATTATAGATGAAATAAAGAAGAACAAAAAAAAAAAACAAATAAACTAGGAAAAAGATAAATGTCAAAGTTTACCATTGAGAGATGTCGGTCGCATCACTCTTCTATATATATATATATATATATATATATAGTACTTACTTTTTTCTAATTTAATAATTCTTGATATATTTTTATTTTTATTCCATATATGTTTCTAGTGTCTTTACTAATAATCATAAGGTTTTGTTAGCATTCATAATATTACAAAAATTATAATTATTTATTGAGAATTAAAGAAATATCAAATAACAAAATATATATATTATAATAATATTAATAAAATATAACGAAGCAACCTCAATTTTATCGAATTCATATGTCTATGACTTTATTACATCTTATGAAGTTTTTCTTTCAAAAGCTAACTCTTTGTTGCATTGGGTTTGAGTGTAGTGAATGTATTTGGGGTATTTTGAGAATCTGGAGGAGTAACATTGTGTAGTGGATTTGGTCCTGTAGGAACTGTGCGCATGGATTGAAAAGTTTTTAACTTCATTAAAGATCGAAAAATATCTTTGACTTTTAAGGATTTGGTTGAAATGTTTTCAATTCTGATAGCTGAAACTTCTATTGATGTACTTATAAGGAGAAGAACAACAATAGATACAAAAAGATTGAAGTTACTCATGATGAAACTAAAAATAAGAGTATGTTTTTGCTTTTCATGTGTTAATTGCTTTTATTCTTCATTATTTATATAGTGTTTCAAACTTTATTTATGGTCTCAATAGAATAAATTGACATAGATTTTCTAACCAAAACGTATCAAATATGGTTAGTTACCTTAGTAAAGAGATTTATGTTTTCTTCAAAGAATAAATTGACATAGATTTCTTACCACAATGGTATCAAATAAGGTAAGTTTCCTTAGTTAAAAGATTTATGTTATCTCAAATCAAAATTATCATGTTAATGTATACATTTGATAAACAATTGATTAAGAGGGTGTTTGGATTGACTTAAAAGTTAGTCAAACCTACTTTTAAATCATTTTTTACTTCTAGAAGTGTTTGACAAATATAAAAAAAATAACTTAAAATAAGTTAGAATAAGTTAGGAAGAGTTTGACAAAGTCAAAAATGACTTAAGTAAGTTTAAAATGACTTTAAATAAGTCAAAAATCAAATGTAGATCTCCCCCTACTTTTTTTTTTACTTAAAAGTCATTTCAATTTGACTTTTAATTTCTTACTTAAAAGCTATTATTTTAAGTCAATCCAAACAGTCTCTAAATCTATATTATGATTTCTCATAATATATTTATGAACTTGCCAACTTGAATATTAAACTACTATAATACCACTAATTAGAAAAATCCTATTCCATATATCTTCTATATTTTATATTTATATTTATATTAAATTAAAAGTAGGTTCATTTTTAAGGATTGTGACTTTTTCGAAGGTTTTGTGATTTTTTCGAAGGATTGTGACTTTTATGAAGGATGATGAGTGGTAGATTCACATTCATTTGTGACCTTTTTATTTCAATATTTAGTATGCTCAATGCCTAATTATGCTTATCCTGATGATATTTTGGTGATTTAGAGTTGTGGAGGCAAAAGGGAAAGGTAAAGACAAATATTTGAAAGAAAGGCAAATATTTTGATAAGAGTAGAAAGCACCAACCTAATATTTGCCTTATCAAAAGGGTGATTCACCCAAATGGTTAAATCTCACAAAAATGGAAGGTTTTTAATGTCCAAGTGTCAAAGTAAATTGGTGTCACGACCCGAACCAACAGCCGGCACACGAGAACTATTGTTGGTCCCCAAGCGAACCCTCATCCTGGTTGACTACAAGCGGAAGACTAACTCAAGCAGACAAAGCTTAAAACTGAATAAAATTCATAGGAGTTAGATACAAAGTTTTAACTCAAATGATTAACTCTAAATATAATAGAATATTTAACTAGCCAAAATAGGCAACTCAAGTTTTTAAAACATTTAACAAAATAATGAACAGACTTCTCAAACTCTATTGTCTATCTATGAAGCCTCTAAATTACAAGGATGGAAGTCGGGACAAGACCCAAGACATCCTGATAGAACTGAAAAGTAAATTAAATCCTCCGGAAGCAAGGAGGCTCACCATAGCTAACTCGAACTCAATGTGGTATCAACGAAGCTCATGTTGATGACCCTAAATACCTTTATCTGCATCACAAAAGGATGCAGGCCAAATGGCTCAGTACGTGAATGTACGAGCATGTATGGGAAAATCTAAAGCATAACATAGGCTTGAATTTGATAAAAAGGAAACACACTTATCTTTTCTCAAACTTACTCAGCTCAAGGGATACTCAAAACTACTTAAACTTACTCAACTCAGAAGTACTCAAGGATAAGATACTCCACTCAGTAATAAGGTTCTAAGCTAAGTGAAACTCAACAATAAGGTACTCGACACAATGAAACACAGATTAACTCAGGATACTCAACTCAAGATACTTAACTCAGAGCTACTCAACACATGAGTTAGTTTGCCGCTTGTTGTCAGCCAGGATGAGGGTTCTCCTGGGGACCAACAATGATTCTTGATTGTCGTCCATGTCCTGGGTATAGGCTCTGTTCATGAGACAATCAAATAACTTCCAATGCTCTTGATGAAAAACATTGTAACTTTATAATATTTCCTTTTATTTTTTTTCCTTTTGATTATATATACAATTATGATAATTTTTTTCAACGAAGCCATGTCTTATGACAACCTAAGCCTATGTAAATCAGCCACACACGAAAGAATAATTTCATGAAAAAAGTGCAAAATATCAAACATAGATGCAAGCTCACTTATTTAATGAAATAATATTAATTTCCGAATGGGGCTTCTTACAAGATGACATCTTTGCTCTCTTTATCGGCTCACCATCACAACACCTTAATTTTTTTAAGGAGATCTTGAGAAGACACATCGAGAATCCAAAATTAAGGACCTCTACATTTGTGTAAATTTATTGCAAAAAAACATTGAATACAAAATGATGAATCATAATATATATAGTACTAAATATTATTGAAAAATCCAAAAATTGAAAATAGTAACCAAAAAGACCATTGGTAACTAATTTTTGCTATATTATATATCGTAATGTAAAATCATGCGCAAATGATAGCTAACTTATGAGTCTTTGAAATTGATAGTAATTTTTCGCCTCTTAAATAATGATTTCTAAGTGTCTACATATTAATTATTATAGATGAAATAAAGAAAAACAAAAGAAAAACCAAATAAACTAGGAAAAAGATAAATGTCAAAGTTTACCATTGAGAGATGTCGGTCGAATCACTCTTATTTATTTATTTATATATATATATATATATATTGTACTTACTTTTTTCTAATTTTATAATTCTTGATCTATTTTTATTTTATATTCAATATATGTTTCTAGTGTCTTTACTAATAATCATAAGGTTTTGTTAGCATTCATAATATTAAAAATATTATAATTATTTATTGAGAAATACAGAAATATCAAATAACAAAATATATATTATAATAATATTAATAAAATAAAATTAAGCAACCTCAATTTTATTGAATTCATATGTCTATGACTTTATTACATCTTATGAAGTTTTTCTTTCAAAAGCTAACTCTTTCTTGCATTTGGGGTATTTTGAGAATCTGGAGGAGTAACATTGTGTAATGGATTTGGTCCTGTAGGAACTGTGCGCATGGATTGAAAAGTTTTTAACTTCATTAAAGATCGAAAAATCTCTTTGACTTTTAAGGATTTGGTTGACATGTTTTCAATTCTGATACCTGAAACTTCTACTGATGTACTTATAAGGAGAAGAACAACAATAGATACAAAAAGATTGAAGTTACTCATGATGAAACTAAAAATAAGAGTATGTTTTTGCTTTTCATGTGTTAATTGCTTTTATTCTTCATTCTTTATATAGAGTTTCAAACTTTATTTATGGTCTCAATAGAATAAATTGACATAGATTTTCTAACCAAAAAGTATCAAATATGGTTAGTTACCTTAGTAAAGAGATTTATGTTATCTTCAATAGAATAAATTGACATAGATTTCTTACCACAGTGGTATCAAATAAGGTTAGTTTCCTTAGTTAAAAGATTTATGTTATCTCAAATCAAAATCATCATGTTAATGTATACATTTGATAAACAATTGATTAAGAGGGTGTTCGAATTGGCTTAAAAGTTAGTCAAACCTATTTTTAAGTCATTTATTACTTCTGGAGTGTTTGACAAATATAAAAAAAAATAACTTAAAATAAGTTAAAATAAGATAGGAAGTGTTTGACAAAGTTAAAAATGACTTAAAATAAGTTTAAAATGACTTCAAATAAGTCAAAAATCAAATGTAGATCGCCCCCTACTTTTTTTTTTCGACTTAAAAGTCATTTCAATTTGAGTTTTAATTTTTTACTTAAAAGCGATTATTTTAAGTCAATCCAAACAGTCTCTAAATCTATATTAAGATTTCTCATAACATTTTTATGAACTTTCCAACTTGAATATTAAATTACTATAATACCCCTAATTAGAAAAATCCTATTCCATATATCTTCTATATTTTATATTTATATTATATTATATTAAAAGTAGGTTCATTTTTAAGGATTGTTACTTTTTCGACAAGTTGTGATTTTTCGAAGGATTGTGACATTTATGAAGGATGATGAGTGGTAGATTCACATTCATTTGAGACCTTTTTAGTTCAATATTTAGTATCCTCAATGCCTAATTATGCTAATCCTGATGATATTTTGGTGATTTAGAGTTATGAAGGCTAAAGGGTAAGGTAAAGACAAATATTTGAAAGAAAGGAGAAAAATACTGAAAAGAGTAGAAAGCACCAACCTAATATTAGCCTTATCAAAAGGGTGATTCACCCAAATGGTTGAATCTCACAAAAATGGAAGGTTTTTATTGTCCAAGTGTCAAATTAAATTGGTGTCACGACCCGAGCCAACAGCCGGCACTCGAGAACTATTATTGGTCCCCAAGCGAATCCTGATCCTGGTTGACTACAAGCGGAAGACTAACTCAAGCATACAAAGCTTAAAACTGAATAAAATTCATAGAATTTACATACAAAGCTTTAACTCAAATGATTAACTCTAAATAAAATAGAATATTTAACTAGCCAAAATAGGCAACTCAAGTCTTTAAAACATTTAACAAAATAATGAACAGACTTCTCAAACTCTATTGTCTATCTATGAAGCCTCTAAATTACAAAGATGGAAGTCGGGACAAGACCCACGACATCCTGATAGAACTGAAAAGTAAATTAAATCCTCCGGAAGCAAGGAGGCTCACCATAGCTAACTCAAACTCAATGTGGTATCAACGAAGCTCATGATAATGACCCGAAATACCCTTATCTGCATCACAAAAGGATGCAGGCCAAATGGCTCAGTACGTGAAATGTACGAGCATGTAAGGAAAAATCTAAAGCACAACATAGGCTTGAACTTGATAAAAAGGAAACACACTTACCTCTTCTCAAACTTACTCAACTCAAGGGATACTCAAGGATACTCAAAACTACTTAAACTTACTCAACTCAGAAGAACTCAAGGATAAAATACTCCACTAAGTTATAAGGTTCTAAACTAAGTGAAACTCAACAAATAGGTACTCGACACAATGAAACACAGATCAACTCATGATACTCAACTCAGAGGTACTCAACTCATGAGTTAGTCTGCCGCTTGTTGTCAGCCAGGATGAGGGTTCTCCTGGGGACCAACAATGATTTTTGATTGTCTTCCATATCCTGGGTATAGGCTCTGGTCATGAGACAATCAAATAACTTGCAATGCTCTTGATGAAAAACATTGTAACTTTATAAATATTTCCTTTTATTTTTTTTCCTTTCGATTATATATACATATGTGATAATTTTTTTCAACGAAGCCATGTCATGTGAGAACCTAAGCCTATGTAAATCAGCCACACACAAAAGAATAATTTCATGAAAANTATAGGCTCTGGTCATGAGACAATCAAATAACTTGCAATGCTCTTGATGAAAAACATTGTAACTTTATAAATATTTCCTTTTATTTTTTTCCTTTCGATTATATATACATATGTGATAATTTATTTCAACGAAGCCATGTCATGTGACAACCTAAGCCTATGTAAATCAGCCACACACGAAAGAATAATTTCATGAAAAAAGTGCAAAAAATCAAACATAGATGTAAGCTCACTTATTTAATGAAATAATATTAATTTCCGAATGGGGCTTCTTACAAGATGACATCTCTTCTCTCTTTCTCGGCTAACCATCACGACACCTTAATTGTTTTAAGGAGATCTTAAGAAGCCACACCGAGAATCCAAAATTAAGGACCTCTACATTTGTGTACATTTATTGCAAAAAAACATTGAATACAAAATGATGAATCATAATATATATAGTACTAAATATTATTGAAAAATACAAAAATTGAAAATAGTAACCAAAAAGACCATTGGTAACTAATTTTTGCTATATTATTTATCGTAATGTAAAATCATGCGCAAATGATAGCTAACTTATGAGTCTTTGAAATTGATAGTAATTTTTCGCCTCTTAAATAATGCTTTCTAAGTGTCTACATATAAATTATTATAGATGAAATAAAGAAAAACAAAAAAAAAACAAATAAACTAGGAAAAAGATAAATGTCAAAGTTTACCACTGAGAGATGTCGATCGCATCACTCTTATTTATATATATATATATATAGTACTAACTTTTTTCTAATTCTACAATTCTTGATCTATTTTTATTTTATATTCAATATATGTTTTTAGTGTCTTTACTAATAATCATAAGGTTTTGTTAGCATTCATAATATTACAAAAATTATAATTATTTATTGAGAAATACAGAAATATCAAATAACAAAATATATATATTATAATAATATTAATAAATTATAATGAAGCAACCTCAATTTTATTGAATTCATATGTCTATGACTTTATTACATCTTATGAAGTTTTTCTTTCAAAAGCTAACTCTTTCTTGCATTTGGTTTGAGTGTAGCGAATGTATTTGGGGTATTTTGAAAATCTGGAGGAGTAACATTGTGTAGTGGATTTGGTCCTGTAGGAACTGTGCGCATGGATTGAAAAGTTTTAAACTTCATTAAACATCGAAAAATCTCTTTGACTTTTAAGGATTTGGTTGACATGTTTTCAATTCTGATAGCTGAAACTTCTACTGATGTACTTAAAAGGAGAAGAACAACAATAGATACAAAAAGATTGAAGTTACTCATGATGAAACTAAAAATAAGAGTATGTTTTTGCTTTTCATGTGTTAATTGCTTTTATTCTTCATTCTTTATATAGTGTTTCAAACTTTATTTATGGTCTCAATAGAATAGATTGACATAGATTTTCTAACCAAAAAGTATCAAATATGGTTAGTTACCTTAGTAAAGAGATTTATGTTATCTTCAATAGAATAAATTGACATAGATTTCTTACCACAATGGTATCAAATAAGGTTAGTTTCCTTAGTTAAAAGATTTATGTTATCTCAAATCAAAATTATCATGTTAATGTATACATTTGATAAACAATTGATTAAGAGGGTGTTTGGATTGGCTTAAAAGTTAGTCAAACCTAACTTTAAGTCATTTTTACTTCTGGAGTATTTGACAAATATAAAAAAAAATAACTTAAAATAAGTTAGAATAGGTTAGGAAGTGTTTGACAAAGTCAAAAATGACTTAAAATAAGTTTAAAGTGACTTAAATAAGTCAAAAATCAAATGTAGATCTCCCCCTACTTTTTTTTTTTTTGACTTAAAAGTCATTTCAATTTGACTTTTAATTTTTTACTTAAAAGCTATTATTTTAAGTCAATCCAAACAGTCTATAAATCTATATTATGATTTCTCATAATATTTTTATGAACTTTCCAACTTGAATATTAAATTACTATAATACCCCTAATTAGAAAAATCCTATTCCATATATCTTCTATATTTTATATTTATATTATATTATATTAAAAGTAGGTTCATTTTTAAGGATTGTTACTTTTTCGAAGGTTTGTGATCTTTTCGACAAGTTGTGATTTTTTCGAAGGATTGTGACTTTTATGAAGGATGATGAGTGGTAGATTCACATTCATTTGAGACTTTTTTAGTTCAATATTTAGTATCCTCAATGCCTAATTATGCTAATCCTGATGATATTTTGGTGATTTAGAGTTATGAAGGCTAAAGGGCAAGGTAAAGACAAATATTTGAAAGAAAGGCAAAAAATATTGAAAAGAGTAGAAAGCACCAACCTAATATTTGCCTTATCAAAAGGGTGATTCACCCAAATGGTTGAATCTCACAAAAATGGAAGGTTTTTAATGTCCAAGTGTCAAAGTAAATTGGTGTCACGACCCGAACCAACAGCCGGCACTCGATAACTATTGTTGGTCCCCAAGCGAACCCTCATCCTGGTTGACTACAAGCGGAAGACTAACTCAAGCATACAAAGCTTAAAACTGAATAAAATTCATAGAATTTAGATACAAAGCTTTAACTCAAATGATTAACTCTAAATATAATAGAATATTTAACTAGCCAAAATAGGCAACTCAAGTTTTTAAAACATTTAACAAAATAATGAACAGACTTCTCAAACTCTATTATCTATCTATGAAGCCTCTAAATGACAAAGATGGAAGTCGGGACAAGACTCATGACATCCTGATGAAACTGAAAAGTAAATTAAATCCTCCGGAAGAAAGGAGGCTCACCATAGCTAACTCGAAGTCAATTTGATATCAACGAAGCTGATGATGATGACCCTGAATACCTATATCTGCATCACAAAAGGATGAAGGCCAAATGGCTCAGTACGTGAATGTACGAGCATGAAAGGGAAAATCTAAAGCATAGCATAGGCTTGAACTTGATAAAAATGAAACACACTTACCTCTTCTCAAACTTACTCAACTCAAGGGATAATCAAGGATACTCAAAACTACTTAAACTTACTCAACTCAGAAGTACTCAAGGATAAGATACTCCACTCAGTAATAAGGTTCTAAACTAAGTGAAACTCAACAATAAGGTACTCGACACACTGAAACACAGATCAACTCAGGATACTCAACTCAAGATACTCAACTCAGAGGTACTCAACTCATGAGTTAGTCTGCCGCTTGTTGTTAGCCAGGATGAGGGTTCTCCTAGGGTCCAACAATGATTCTTGATTGTCCTCCTTGTCCTGGGTATAGACTCTGGTCATGAGACAATCAAATAACTTGCAATGCTCTTGATGAAAAACTTTGTAACTTTATAAATATTTCCTTTTATTTTTTTTCCTTTCGATTATATATGCATATTTGATAAATTTTTTCAACGAAGCCATGTCATGTGACAACCTAAGCCAATGTAAATCAGCCACACACGAAAGAATAATTTCAGGAAAAAAGTGCAGAAAATCAAACATAGATGTAAGCTCGCTTATTTAATAAAATAATAATAATTTCCGAATGGGGCTTCTTACAAGATGACATCTCTGCTCTCTTTCTCGGCTCATCATCACGACACCTTAATTTTTTTAAGGAGATCTTGAGAAGCCACACCGAGAATCCAAAATTAAGGGCCTCTACATTTGTGTACATTTATTGCAAAAAAACATTGAATACAAAATGATGAATCATAATATATATAGTACTAAATATTNAACTATTGTTGGTCCCCAAGCGAACCCTCATCCTGGTTGACTACAAGCGGAAGACTAACTCAAGCATACAAAGCTTAAAACTGAATAAAATTCATAGAATTTAGATACAAAGCTTTAACTCAAATGATTAACTCTAAATATAATAGAATATTTAACTATCCAAAATAGGCAACTCAAGTTTTTAAAACATTTAACAAAATAATGAACAGACTTCTCAAACTCTATTGTCTATCTATGAAGCCTCTAAATGACAAAGATGGAAGTCGGGACAAGACCCATGATATCCTGATGAAACTGAAAAGTAAATTAAATCCTCCGGAAGCAAGGAGGCTCACCATAGCAAACTCGAAGTCAATGTGATATCAACGAAGCTGATGATGATGACCCTGAATACCTTTATCTGCATCACAAAAGGATGAAGGCCAAATGGCTCAGTACGTGAATGTACGAGCATGAAAGGGAAAATCTAAAGCATAGCATAGGCTTGAACTTGATAAAAATGAAACACACTTACCTCTTCTCAAACTTACTCAACTCAAGGGATAATCAAGGATACTCAAAACTACTTAAACT
The DNA here is from genome assembly GCF_019186545.1 of Solanum stenotomum. Taxonomy (NCBI): domain Eukaryota; kingdom Viridiplantae; phylum Streptophyta; class Magnoliopsida; order Solanales; family Solanaceae; genus Solanum; species Solanum stenotomum. The sequence goes on along the minus strand of NC_064291.1, from coordinate 33,542,699 downwards.
TACTCAACTCAGAAGTACTCAAGGATAAGATACTCCACTTAGTAATAAGGCTCTAAACTAAGTGAAACTCAACAATAAGGTACTCAACACACTGAAACACAGATCAACTCAGGATACTCAACTCAGAGGTACTCAACTCATGAGTTAGTCTGCCGCTTGTTGTCAGCCAGGATGAGGGTTATCCTAGGGTCCAACAATGATTCTTGATTGTCCTCCATGTCCTGGGTATAGACTCTGGTCATGAGACAATCAAATAACTTGCAATGCTCTTGATGAAAAACTTTGTAACTTTATAAATATTTCCTTTTATTTTTTTTCCTTTCGATTATATATACATATTTGATAAATTTTTTCAACGAAGCCATGTCATGTGACAACCTAAGCCTATGTAAATCAGCCACACACGAAAGAATAATTTCATGAAAAAGTGCAGAAAATCAAACATAGATGTAAGCTCGCTTATTTAATAAAATAATAATAATTTCCGAATGGGGCTTTTACAAGATGACATCTCTGCTCTCTTTCTCGGCTCATCATCACGACACCTTAATTTTTTTAAGGAGATCTTGAGAAGCCACACCGAGAATCCAAAATTAAGGGCCTCTACATTTGTGTACATTTATTGCAAAAAAACATTGAATACAAAATGATGAATCATAATATATATAGTACTAAATATTATTGAAAAATTCAAAAATTGAAAATAGTAACCAAAACGACCATTGGTAACTAATTTTTGCTATATTATTTGTCGTAATGTAAAATCATGCGCAAATGATAGCTAACTTATGAGTCTTTGAAATTGATAGTAATTATTTCGCCTGTTAAATAATGATTTTTAAGTATCTACATATTAATTATTATAGATGAAATAAAGAAAAACAAAAAAAAAAACCAAATAAACTAGGAAAAAGATAAATGTCAAAGTTTACCATTGAGAGATGTCGGTCGCATCACTCTTATTTATATATATATATATATATATATATATATATATATATATTGCACATACTTTTTTCTAATTTTACAATTTTTGATCTATTTTTATTTTATATTCATTATATGTTTCTAATGTCATAAGGTTTTGTTAGCATTCATAATATTACAAAAATTATAATTATTTAGTGAGAATTACAGAAATATGAAATAACAAAATATATATATTATAATAATATTAATAAAATATAATGAAACAACCTCAATTTTATCGAATTCATATGTCTATGACTTTATTACATCTTATGAAGTTTTTCTTTCAAAAGCTAACTCTTTGTTGCATTGGGATTCAGTGTAGCGAATGTATTTGGGGTATTTTGAGAATCTGGAGGAGTAACATTGTGTAGTGGATTTGGTCCTGTAGGAACTGTGCGCATGGACTGAAAAGTTTTTAACTTCATTAAAGATAGAAAAATCTCTTTGACTTTGAAGGATTTGGTTGAAATGTTTTCAATTCTGATAGCTGAAACTTCTACTGATGTACTTATAAGGAGAAGAACAACAATAGATACAAAAAGATTGAAGTTACTCATGATGAAACTAAAAATAAGAGTATGTTTTTGCTTTTATTCTTCATTCTTTATATAGTGTTTCAAACTTTATTTCTGGTCTCAATAGAATAAATTGACATATATTTTCTAAACAAAAAGTATCAATTATGGTTAGTTACCTTAGTAAAGAGATTTATGTTATCTTCAATAGAATAAATTGACATAGATTTCTTACCACAATGGTATCAAATAAGGTTAGTTTCCTTAGTTAAAAGATTTATGTTATCTCAAATCAAAATTATCATGTTAATGTATACATTTGATAAATAATTGATTTAGAGGGTGTTTGGATTGGATTAAAAGTTAGTCAAACCTACTTTTAAGTCAATTATTACTTCTGGAGTGTTTGACAAATATAAAAAAAATAAGTTAAAATAAGTTAGGAAGTATTTGACAAAGTCAAAAATGACTTAAAATAAGTTTAAAATAAATTTAAAATAACTTTAAATAAGTCAAAAATCAAATGTAGATCTCCCCTTACTTTTTTTTTTTACTTAAAAGTCATTTCAATTTGAATTTTAATAGTTTACTTAAAAGCTATTATTTTAAGTCAATTCAAACAGTCTCTAAACTCAAGATAAAGCAACAATAAAAGATGCAATATATGGAAAGCTTTTAAAACAGTAGATAGCAACTCAATGTATTGAAGAATACAATAACAACTCACTTTGTATATAAAAATATAATACAACTCTGTGGGAGATTCTCTAATCGACAACCATCACCATGAGCTATGTGATGATACATCGTCTTGCCTCACGTTGCCAGGGTCGTCCTATACTTTTCCGGGGTATAGAACCTACTACTATGTGGATCCACTAGTCTATGCTAGAAATCATTAAGGAATCATCTAAAAAGTACGACCCTTTCTACCCACATTGTCTACATGCTTTATGGGGGTTGTGAGTTGTATGAACTCTCCCCCATATTGGTGCTCAATACTACTCCCAAAATATTACTAGCTCATATGTTTAAAAACATAACTTTTTCTGTGTTTAAGATAATTACTCAAAAATCTTTCTTTTCAAAAAGATGGTACTCAAAATGCTCAAACTCTTTTGGAAATCTCAGTTTCCTCTCATCTTAAATGTAAACACATTTACTCTTGGGAATACTTAGTTCTCATATATCATTTTAAATAAAGTGAACTCAGCTCTACTCTTCCTCAACTCGGTGCTCAAGTCTTTAAAACAATTTGTAAAAAGTCTTCTTAAAATAGGGTTCATACCGAATTATGGATGTGAATGACTCAATTCAAGGTGTTCAATAACCATGTATAGAACTCAATACTTGGAACTCAACAACTCCAGAACTCAAGGAGTCAATGATACTACTCATCTCAAGAATGCTCGACTCGGAGGGTTCGTGCGGAATTATGGGCATGAACTACTCAACTCAAGGACTCAATGATACCTCTCATCTCAAGACTGCTCGACTCATAGGGTTCATGCAAAATTATAGGCATGAACTACTCAACTCAAGGAAATTCATAGGTAACATGTAGTAGCCCCATGATTAGGAATATAATCCCAAAATGATTGGGAACTAAATACTTAAGACTTAGAACTTGAAGATACTACTCCTCTCAAAGATACTCAACTGATGGAGTCCATGCGAAATTTATAGGCATGAACAACTCAACTCAAGGGTCTAAATAACAATATGGAACTCATGTATACGACTCTTCTCATTCTCATACTTACTTTCTCAAAACTCAGTTTAAAACTCAAGTGTTGGCTTTGAAAAACTTCTCAAGATTTATAATTCAAAAATAGGGTTCATGCTAAATTATAGACATGAACAAATCAACTCAAAGATCTAAACAAAACATAGAAACTCAATAATTATGATTTTCATTATTGATTCATAATTATATGGAGGAATTTGAGTTGAAAAGAATGGAATTCTTGGAGAAAGACTTACCTTGAAGAAGAATCTTGAAAAAGATTGAAAGAGTCTTGAATGGAGTCTTCTACTTTGATTTTTCCTTAGGGTTTCCCCTAACATTTGAGAGAGAAGAGAATGATGGATTAAAATATGAAAATATGATTTTTTTTGAGCCATTTATTAGTCAAAAATTCGTTTAAGGTTTTCTTGGAGGTAAAAAGACAAAACCGACCCTTTTTAATGTTTACTCGTCGGCTAATTCATAACAATATTGTATCAAGTTACTAAAATAGTCATAACTTTTTACTCAGAAATTGGATTGACGCAAAATTGGTGGCATTGGAAAGTAGATTCAAATACCTTTAATTTGATAGGTTATGGGATACGTAACTCTTTATATTCTAAGAGATAAGGTCATTTGAAGTTGACTCAAGTAGAATCTTACATTAAAACTTAATCAATAAGGATTTCAAGAACACTTATAAAGAACTCATCAAGAAATTAAATTTCTAAATATTTATGGATAGATTCGCAAAATAAACTCATGATTGGCACGTGGGTGGACGAACCCAACACTATGGAAGTTTACATACCTCAAAGAACTAGGTTCTTGGCGAAATCATAAATTTCTTGAACAAACACTTGAAACTTTGAACTTTTTCTCCTCTTGAATCTTCTCTCTAAAACCCTAAATGCTTTGGGGATGAATAAAACTGATTCTAATCAGTTTAAGACCCTAAATTGTGTGTATTTCGCGTTTAGAATAAGTGAGGGTAAGGAAAAGACTAAAATACCCTTCTTATTTTCGGGTAACTTTACTTAAATGGACAACCTGACTTCAAAAAGGCATATTTCCGTCATACCAGCTTGAAAATTAGCAAACTCGGTGGCGTTGGAAAGAGGGCTTAGAGATCTTTCATTTGATATCTTATGGGTCTCCTAACTCATCCTGTACTACAATTTATGGTTGTTTGAAGTTGACCCAAAACTTAGAAGAACTTAGGAATGACTTGAATGAACTCTCTTTTGTTCTTTTTGGAACTTAAGGTGCTACATCTAGTGATCTTAACACTCATGAAAATTTTAAATTCCTCGGTAAAATCCTACTAACAACGAAGGATGGTTCGAGTCTTAGTTCACAAAAATTTCTGGAGTATTGGAATTGGAGAAGAAGAGTTGCATCATGATACGCCAAATTACTAAATCGGAAACAAAATGCATCACCGAAAGTGATAGTCTGAAGAGTAAAATTTAAGGCTATCATAGAAGAGCAAGGTGATATGTAACACCCCAAAAATTTTTTGAACTAAGACTTGAACAATCCTTCGTTGTGAGTAGTATTTTATAGAGGAATTTAAAATTTCTTAAGTATTAAGGTCACTATATGTAGCACCTTGAGTTTCAAAAAGAATTGGAGAGAGAGTTCAAGTCATTCCTAAGTTCTTCAAAGTTTTGGGTCAATTTTAAACGACCATAACTTTCAGTACAAAATGAGTTAGGTTGCCCATTAGATATCAAATGAAAGGTCTTTGAATTATCTTACCAACGCCACCAAGTTTGCTAAATTTCGAATTCGGATGAGTGATATATGCCCTTTTGAAGTCAGGCTGTCAAGTTAAGGAGAGTTACCCGAAAATAGTGAGGGGTATTCTGGTCTTTTTCTTACCAATCAGATTTAATTCATTTTTAGTAAGGTTTTAGGGCTCTAAACTGATTAGGTTCAGTTTTATAATCCTAATATAAGCATAGGGTTTTAGTTGACAGTTCAAGAGGAGAAAAGAGGAAAGGATCAAGGCGTTTGTCAAGATTCTTGAGAGTTGTTGCGAATTTTCGCTGGGTTTGATCCCTAAGAGGTATGTAAGCTTCCATAGTGTTGGGTTCATTCACCCACGCGCCAATCATGATTTATTCAACGTAATTTCGTTCTTGAAATTTAAGGATTTAAGTTCTTGATAAGTATTCTTGAGGTTTCTTTCTAAATCTTGTTTTGTTGGGATTTTGATGAATTATTGAGATGAAAGTTAGTGATTTAAGGGTTGTTTTGATTGGATTAGTATGTACATACGTTGAGTATTCGATTCAAAGTGATTGGGGAAGAAACCATTCGATTCTAGGCGAATTAGGCTTTGAAAACATGTAAACAAAATTCGTTGGGTTTTATGGGTTGGGGACTTCCGCCCTGCACCAGCCAGTGCGCCCCAAATCCTCTTATATAGTTTAAGGGCTGGCTACCCACACCACTCAATGCGCTAGGGTCGCCTACCCCGTCCAGTTTGCAGTCGATTGCTCTGTTTGAGTTCTTTTAAAGTGTAGCTTCACTCCTTTTTTATTCTTATCACTCTAAACTACTTCTAAACACCTAGAAATCATTCATGACATGGAGCATAACCTTGAATTCATAATTCAAATTCAAGATAGATTTAAGAATTAAGTTTTTAGAGTTCTTTCGAACATTTTAAGAAAGTCCCTTTTGAGTCTTTTCTGGGAGTCTTCTACAATTTCTAATAACTTGTTTCCATATGCAAGCAAGTGAGCATGAGAGTGATGACAATGTATTCATGATTCTACTTTATCATCACGAGACCCTTTGTATCATGAACCATAACTCTTGAATTGATAATTTACATTCAAGAGAGAGTTAAGAGTAGAGTTCAAGAAAGTCTTTGAGTTCTATTGTGAATCCATTGCTATCAACTATCAATTTGAAGTTTTGAGCAAGTAAGTATAAGAATGAGAAGAGTCGTATAAACGAATTCCATACTTTTATTTAGACCCTCAAGTCGAGTCGTTCATGCCCATAAATTCAGCATGAACTCCATAAATTGAGTATATTTGAGAGGAGTAGTATCTTCAAGTTCTAATTCTTGAGTATTGAGTTCCTAACCCTTTTGAGATTATATTCCCAATCATAGGACTATTACATGTTACCCATGAAGTCCTTGAGTTGAGTAATTCATGCCCATAATTTTGCATGAACCCTATAGGTCGAGCAGCATTGAGATGAAAAGTATCTTTGAGCCCTTGAGTTGAATAGTTCATGCCCATAATTCCGCATGAACCTTATAAGTTGAGTATTCTTGGAATGAGTAGTATCATTGAAGTTGTTAAGTTCCAAGTATCGAGTTTTACGCATGGTTATTAAAAACCTTGAATTGAGTCGTTTGCGTCCATAATTCGACATGAACCCTATTTTAAGAAGTCTTTTTATAAATTGTTTTAAAACTTGTTTTAAGACTTGAGCATATGAGTTTGAGGAAGAGTAGAGTTGAGTTCATTTTCTTAAAAATTATATATGGAAACTAAGTATTCTCAAGAGTAAATGTTTTCACATTTAAGACGAGAGGAAATTGAGATTTCCAATAGAGTTTTGAGCAGTTTGAGTAACATCTCTTTTTAGAGATATTTGAGTAATAATATCAAACCACATAAAGAGTTAAGTTTTTAAACATATGAGCTAGTTATATTTTGGTAGTAGTATTGAACACCGATATTGGGGGGAGTTCAGAAAACTCACATACCCCATAAACCATGTAGCCAACGTGGGTAGAAAGGGTCATACTTTTTAGATGATTCCTTATTTGCTTATTAGCAAAGATTAGTGGATCCACTTAGTTGAGAGGTTCTATACCACGGCAATGTATAGGACAGTTCTGGCAGCGTGGACGAGACAATGTATCATCACATAGCTCATAGTGATAGTTGTCGGTTAGAGAAACTCCCACAGAGTTATATTATATTTTTATATACAAATTGAGTTATTATAGTATTCTTCAATACATTGAGCTGCTATGTATTGTTTTAAAAGCTTTCCATATATCACCCCTTTTGTTGTTGCTTTATCTTGAGTTGAGTATCATATCTTTGAGTTAAGTATCTAATCTTTGAGTTGAGTATCATATCTTTGAGTTGAGTATCTAATCTTTGAGTTGAGTATGTTCTTCTTGAGTTGAGTTTGGTTGAGTGAGTTGAGAAGAGGTAAGTATGTTCCTTTTTTTCAAGTTCAAGCTTATGTTTATGCTGTAGAATTCCCCTTACATGCTCGTACATTCCACATACTAAGTCATTTGGCCTGCATCGTTTCATGATGATAATATATGTATTCAGGATCATCAACAGGCGTTCCGTTGAGGCAGGTGATATTCCAGTCAGCTTTGGTGAGCCTTCTTTTATTCCGGAGGACTTCACTTTTATCTTACAGTTAGTAGTTTTGAGATGTGGAGGGTCTTGTCCCGATATCCTTCTGTAATAGAAGAGGCTTCATAGATAGACAATACAGTTGAGAAGTCTGTTTCATTTATTTTGTTAAATATTTTAAAGACTTGAGTTTTCTATTTCTGGTGAGTTGATTATACTATTTTATTTTGTTTTAAACTTTTGTATGCTTGAGTTAGTCGTCCATTTGTAGTCAGTCAGAATGAGGGTGTGCTTGGGGACCATAAATGGTTCTCGAGTGTCGGCCACGTCCAGGGTGTAGGCTCGGGTCGTGACAAACTTGGTATCAGAACATAAAGTTCAAGTGTCCTAAGGTGTCTATGAAGTCGTGTCGATAGGATCTTATTTGTAGTTGTGAGGGGCCCACTTCTATAAATGAGGGACTACAGACATTTAAGAAAAGTTTCCATTCTTTTATACTCTTAATCGTGCAATAGAGCTATGTCATAGAGATTTATTCATACTCGTGTGTTTCTCATATTCATTCGACTACCCCTCATACTAAAGGTGGTGGAACAGAAATGTCAGTCCTTTATCGATGAGTTGTTCTTAGCAAGAGTCTTGAGGAAGTCATGAGACTCCAGAGGAGCTGAGCTTGAGAGAAGCCCATGATAGAGTTAAGTGTTGAGTTTCAGAGGAATGTACCTATAATTATATGAATCATGTGTTTGAGCTAAAAGTGAGTTGTACTCTTTTCCTTAAGCCTTCACTATAAGAAATCTGACTTATTGCAGCGACCTTTAGTGGCGACATATGTTGTTGCCAGTAAAATTAGACTTTTTGTGGCGACTTAATACGGTTGCCACAGAATATGCTAGTGTTAGTGACGACCCTAAAAGTCACCATAAATAATGTCATTATTAGTAGCGACTATACTGAAGTCGCCACAAAATATATATTTATCTTTGTGATAGCATGCTATTGAAAAACTATTTCTGGCGACCGATAAACAATCGCTACTAATGTTCCTTTCGTACAGACCAAGTCGCCACTAAATAGGAAGATAATTTTGTGGCAGCCTTTGATGTCGCTAAAAAATCGTTTGCTTATTATCTGTGTACGTAGTATATAAATTCGAATTTTATTAACTATTGTAAATAATTATTTTATTAATTTTGCTTGTTATATGAATTTTTAGTTTTGATTTGAAATCAACATTTGTTTATGATGTCTACACAAAATTTTAAATTCAAACCATGATTTGAAAAACCAAATATTTTAAAACGTATGATTTCAAATTTAGAATTTAGAATTGTGACACAATTTTCTAAAAATACTTGACCAATAAGTATATATTCCATAAAAAAAAATCTATCATTTTAAGATTTACAAAATAAGAGATTGAACGTATCATGTGTTAACACCCAATTTTGACCCTCCATATTTTTAATTAATTGACCAAACTTCTTAAATTTCAAACATGTTAAAAATATTTATTTTACATAGTCAAAACAAAATATTTTAGTACTATTTTGTCATTTCATACGGCAAATACCATAATATATATATATATATATCTTTATTATTGTTAACTATTAATTTTTAAAAATCAATATATATTGAAACAAATATTTTAGCCTATTTTAAATTGTCAATTTAAAGTTATTTGCAATTTAATTACGATAATTATTCCACATGTGCAAATAATGATTTTACAAAGCTTAATTAATTTATAGTAATATTTGAACGTCTTGATGTTTTCTTTGAATCAATTTAATTTATTGCAAAATAATTTTTAATTTAACTACGTTTTTACATTACAGAATAAAACTCTTTTTTTAAATACAATTTCAGCCCTCTTTTTAACCTCAATTGGGCCCAAGAAACCGCCCAAACTCTTCTCTCCTTCATTCTTCAACCAACACTCATTAACCAAAGAACCCTAACCCCCAAAGATTTGCGCAGCCATCCTTTACACAAAAATCGTACTCATAATTCCTTCATTGAGTTACTTTAGGATAAGAATCAGACGATTTGCGTCAATCACAGAGCCTAATCGTCCACTAATGGTAATACTTTTTTTTTCATGTTTCTTTTCAAATTTCTTCACTCACTAGGACGAAACTAGTACAAATTTTATGAGGAAAGGGTTTTGGGAATTTGAACAGAAGCATTTGAGGCTAAGGAATTCTGATTTTAAGCTTACAAATTGTGGGTATGTTTTGAATTCCTAAAAATCTAATTTTGTTATTGTTCTTCTTTTGAGTGAGATTTCCGTCAACTGGTGGTGAAATCGTTCATCGACTCAATTTAGTACCAATCGCTGCTCTGCACAAGGTAACTTTTGCTTGTAGTCTTTAATTTCTTGTCTATAGTGCTTAAATAAGCATATATATGTTTGTTTACATTCTTTCATTGCTTGGTTCTTATATGTTTAAATTTTGCCTTTCCTTAGTTTAAAGGATTTTTTTTTTGCTTTTAGATAAGTATGGTTAGTTCTCTTAGTTTCAATAAGTTCACATATACTGCTCTTGCTTGTACCATTTTCGATTATTTTTCTAGTTCTATTGTCTACTTGTTTAAATTTGACATGAGCTAGTTTAATTCAATTTTAGGAAATGGATGTTTATTCATTTTCAGTCGTACGTGTGTAAAATATATACCATTGCCTCTTTTACCTTAAAATTCTATTTTCATTCCAATCGTTAGTTAAGTGAAGCATAATTTTCTTCTAGCAATATGTGTATATTCTTTTTGATACAGATCAATGTGTATATATTCTTGTTGAAGTGGCTGGACTCTTTTTAAATTTTAAGAGTATGTGTACTTCTGAAAATAATAAATGAATCTACCATGTTCAACATTTTGAGCCTTTCACCTAGTTGTTCCTTTCCATCATACATAAATCTCTCAAATTACTAAGGGTTCACAAATGCTTCTAGCACCTACGTTTTAGAAAATCGGTTTTGCTATCCTTCATGATGTTGAGTTTGAAAATGTTTGTTATTTGCATCACTTTTTACTGTGAAAATATGGATAAAGGCTAATGAGTCTCGACTTAGTTCAATCTTTCAAAATCATTTGGTTCAACTTTTCACTTTATGAGATTCAAAGTTGATTTTCCATTCATTTGGTTGTCTTTTAAGATTAGTAATCTTGTCTCTATTTATTTTCTACATAAGTGTTTAATTTGCTTTAGTTCTAATTTCCTTAGCGTGTGAAATTTAATTCTTTTTCCTTGTATGATCATAATCACATACTTGACCATAATGAGTTCAACATGCTACCCTTCCTTTAGGTTGTCGACCCTAACAAATGATCAGCCAAAATAGATGATGAGTTCAACATGCTATCCTTCCTTTAATGAGACGAGGAATTGCATGTCCAATCAACTCGAAAGTCGAAGTTTAGTGTTGCACATAAGTACCTTACCTAAATTCCTATATATATATATATATATATATAAAAAAAAAAAGTAGTTCATGTAGATTGTTATTTAACCAAATTAAACATATGTTGCCTTCGGTATTGTGCTTGCATTATATTAGGCAGAAGGACTTTAGGATTTGTAATTGTGAACTACTCCTTAGTTGGTGATTGTTAAAGTAGGAAAAAATATGAGGTCAACAATCAGGTTTTATGCAGAAATATATTGGGTGAAGATTAAAAGTGAATACTTCTAGTATATGATCACAGAGAAAATCACAAAGTGGAAGCAAGTAGTTTAAATATGCAACATGATAGATAATTTCGCTTAGGAACGGAAAGGGGATACAGGGGAAGGGGTAGGCAGCTACAACACTTGCACCTTGTGGTCGAAGAAAATACCTTTCTAATGATAAGACCAAAAATATATGGCTCGGAATTAAACTATGTAAGGCGTGCAATTTCTACATCATTCTCAAATGGAATGTATACTAAAAGTTGGTTCAAGCTTCCTAGATTAGATATCTCAATGAACTAGTCAATTAAAAAATCAAATGAAACCTGATTAACACTTAAAGTCTTAAGCACTACAAATCAACAAATCCAACTCTTATAACACATGTAACAGTAGAGTAAATAATAACACACAAAGAAGAATGTTAAATCTTTTTTGCATCATTAGGAAAGCGTTCTAAATCAACTATGTCACAAAAGATAAATTTGTGTTTCAGTATCTATTCAGGATTGTCAAATCTTTCTTAACAATCTTTTCTTTTTCATAATCATCTCTATATTTGCTGTATTGTTCAGTTCTATTGTACAATTATTGATGAGTGCACTAGTTTTCTTTGCCTTCGCTACTATAACTAGCTGAATTGAAGGAATCTCGGGCTCAAAGTATGTGATATGGCTTCATTTCTTCTACATATTGGGTAAAATGGAACTTTGAAGGTGAATTGGAATTATTTTTCTTCCCATATAAAAAGCGTTTATTGCCTCAATATTAGTTTTATAGATTTACCCTTCGGGGTGGCCCAGTGGTTTGGGCTTGGGACTTCCATGTTGGAGGTCTCAAGTTCGAAACCCCTTACTAGCGAAAGCAAGGGGTTTGCCTTCTGGGTCGAGCTCGTCGCACCGGGCTTGCCTAGTGCGGGTTACCTCTCCTATGTGGTTTGCGAGCTATTGCATAGGAGCGGGGGTTTTACCCTGTGCGCACCCAAAGGGTAGCGGCTGCGGGTTTCCCTTGTCATCAAAAAAAATATTAGTTTTATAGATTTGGGTATGAGTGTTGATCATAACTATTTACCTATTCACTTTTTATCATACAAAGAAATACTTTTGAAAACTTAAAAAATATTATTTGAGAAACTAAAACATTGCTCAGTAGTTAAAAAATCAACCTAGTTCACAAATAGAAAAGCCAGATAGTTTGTTGAATTCCTTGAGGATATTTGTCCTTAGGTATATAGGTCCTTAACATCTGTTTGTTAAAGTTCTTTAGTAACTCTAGTATATGCATTTCTTAATGCAATAATTTTACTCTCTGAAATGTGTTTTTCATTCTTTTATTTCAATATTACTATGGTCACCCCTTTATCTATTAACATTAGATTATGAGAATGATCATATGTTTTTTTCTTAATATCAGGGACAATCGCCTAAGAAGGAGTGTGAAGATACAATATATTTTACTTTTTCTTGGTCATATGTAAATACATAAATGTACAATATTAGAAGTATATCTTTAATTTTCTGTGGAAGAACTATTATAATATTTAATTTGAGAAGTTATTTTGATGATTTCTATAATAATAATATTGTATGTTTCTAATATTGATATGCAGCTGATGGAAAATATATCGGTATCTTGATTTTCAAAATTATGCCATAATTGAAAATATATTTTTGATTTTTTTTTGCTAAAAAAATAGGTTTTAGTGGCAATTTTATTTGCCACTAAATATCAGGCTTGTTATTGAAGGTACAATGTCTGTGGCGACAATATATTTGCCACCTAAAAATTGCAGGCTATAGCAGCGACAATAGTTGCTGCTGAAGGTATAATTGTTTCTGTAGCGACTACGATTGCCACTAAATCGGAGGATTTTGTAGCGACAAGAGTTGTTGCTGAAGGTATAATGGTTTCTGTAGCGACATCTGTCGGCACTAAAACTTAGTCTATAGTGGCGACCCTACCCATTATCAACTTCAGGGAACGGATTTTTATTTAGTTTTGGTGGCGATTCTTGTCGCCACAATATGCACTATTTGTGGCAACTCTCTTTTGTCGTCACAACTAACATTTAGTTATGGAAGTACTTGCCACGGCCATGTTGCCGCCTCTAAAGGTTTTTAGTGGCGACTTTTGAGGTATCTGTGGCGACTTTCCTCGCCACTAAAAGTACAGTTTCTTGTAGCTTGTTTCAGCTAAGATCCTTATGAGGAAGTACGTTTAGAGCTTGGGTAGTATTTTCACCTGAAAAGGTAGCATGAGTTACGAGATCATGAGCAGTAGAAGTGAAAGAGCCTAGAGTTAGAGGAAATTATGCAGAGGTTTAGTAATCCAAGAAGGGGAGATAGTGATGAGGCGGGCTATGTTATTATAGTCATACACCTAGTAAGTTATTGATGAGAAGTTTTCCCTTATGGGTAGACTAAGAAGTAATGAGTTGTGAAGATCTCATGATAGGAGGTAGAGTAAGAGTTTCTAGTTAAGATGAGATAGAGTATATCTTTTTAACCATAATAGAGTTGATGACGATGTGCCATCATGTTAGAGAGGGCTAAATATATGTGTTGAATAGAAGCACAAGGTATTCATGAGGTGATAGACCTAAGCTAGGCTTATGATTTGTTTGAGAGGGTCTTGATGTTCAGAAGGTTATAGAACTGATCAAGTAATGAGGTATAGTATAGTAGGCGAGCAACTGTATTGATATTCAGGTTTAGTAATAAACATTAAGTTTGAATTTGAGATGAGTGTCATGATCCAAAGAATGGCAACATGAGGACGATGGTGTTAGTCTTTAATTAGATTTGATCTGAAGACTTGACATAGAGTAGGTGAGGAATTGAGATGATTAGCTGCAAAAAATATGAGTGGTACAAGTGAGAGACCCTAAACTTTAGATAAGAGCAGTGAAGTGTGGCTAAGTCACAAGAGTAACAAGAGCATTAAGAAGTGTGCCGAGATGGTATATTACCAGATGATGTTCCAATTAAGTTAATGATTTTTTTCATGTGTGCCAAGATAGCATAATTGAGTTGTCATTGTGGAATAGGTCCATAGCTTTTGAGTGTTAGCTTTAGACCTAAGGGGGAGATGATAAGATGAGAAATCAAGTCAAGTGTTTGAGTGTAAGATAGTAATGAGTTCCAAAGAGTATTAGAGATATCCTTTCGAAGGTCCTTTTAGTAATGGAGTGATGTTAGAAAGAGGAGGTTGATGTTTTTATCGTGATGGTGTGATAATTCCATCTAAGGTTAGAAATGAGGAGGATGAGGTTTTACTGTGAGAAATTGTTAAATGAGCCCTTAGTTGGTTCCGAAGGAGTTGGTTAGCAGGAGTCCATGGAGTTGTTAGAGTACAAAGCTTAAATGTGGAGTTGTTAAACATTAGGTGGTTCTTGACATGAGCCCAATGTGCTGGTAAAGAGTAATAGTCTTGGGATGAGATTCCCTATAGAGAGGTATAGAACCCGAACCTAAGGATTTGTGTTAAGCTTGAATATAGTAAGAGCATACCATTAGAATCAGACCTTAGTAAGAGTAACCCCGTTCTACACCCAGTCCAGCCGTCTTTCAAGGACGAATGATCCCAATGGGGGATACTGTAACACCCCATAATTTTTTTGAACTAAGACTCGAACCATCCTTTGTTGTGAGTAGTAGTTTACCGACGAATTTAAAATTTCTTAAGTATTAAGGTCACTAGATGTAGCACCTTAAGTTCCAAAAAGAATTAGAGAGAGTTCATTCAAGTCATTCCTAAGTTCTTCTAAGTTTAGGGTCAACTTTAAACAACCATAACTTTAAGTACAAGATACATAAGGTGGCCCATAATATATCAAATGAAAGGACTTTGAATTATCATTCCAACACCACTGAGTTTGCTAAATTTTGAGTTCGAATGAGCGAGATATTCCCTTTTGAAGTCAGGTTTTCAAGTTAAGGAAAGTTACTCAAAAATAGTGAGGGGTATTTTGGTCTTTTCCTTACCCAATCAGATTTAATTCCTTTTCGTAAGGTTTTAGGGGTCTAAACTGATTAGGTTCAATTTTATAATCCTAATATACGCCTAGGATTTTAGTTGAGAGTTTAAGAAGAGAAAAGAAGAGAAAAGATGAAAGGATCAAGGCATTCGTCGAGATTCTTGAGAGTTGTTGTGGATTTTCGTTGGGTTTGATACCTAAGAGGTATGTAATCTTCCATAATGTTGGGTTCGTTCACCCACGCACCAATCATGATTTATTCAGCATAATTTCGTTTTTGAAATTTAAGGATTTAAGTTCCTGATGAGCTCTTGATAAGTGTTTTTGAATTACTTTCTAAATCTTGCTTTGTTAGGGTTTTTATGAATTCTTCATATGAGAGTTAGTGAGTTGAGGTTTTTTTTTATTCGATTAGTATGTACATACGTTGAGTATTTGATTCTAAGTGATTGGGGAAGAAACCATTCGATTCTAGGCGAATTAGGGTCTGAAAACAAGAAAACAAAATTTGTTGGGTTTTTTGGATTGGGGCCTGGCACCCTGCGCCAGCTTGTGCGCCCCAAATCCTCTTTTGTAGCTTAAGGGCTGGTGCCCCGTACCACTCAGTGCGCTAACGTCGCCTGCCCCTTCCAGTTTGTAATTGATTGCTCTGTTTGAGTTTTTTTAAAGTGTACCTTCACTCCTTTTTTATTCTGATCACTCTAAACTATTTCTAAACACCTAGAAATCATTCATGAAATGGATCATAACCTTGAATTCATAATTCATAATTCAAATTCAAGGTAGAGTTAATAGTTACGTTTTGAGAGTTCTTCCGAACATTTTAAGAAAGTCCCTTTTAAGTCTTTTCGAGGAGTCTTCTACAATTTCTAATAACTTGTTTCAAGAATCAAGCAAGTGAGCATGAGAGTGATGATATTGTATTCATGAGTCTACTTTATCATCACGAGACCCTTCATATCATGAACCATAACCCTTGAATTCATAATTCACATTCAACAGAAAGTTAAGAGTAGAGTTCAAAAAAGTCTTTGAGTTCAATTGTGAATCCTTTGAGATCAACTATCGATTTGAACTAAGTTTTGAGCAAGTAAGTATGAGAATGAGAAGAGTTGTATACATGAATTCCATATTGTTATTTATACCCTCGAGTCGAGTCTTTCATGCCCATAAATTCAGCATGAACTCCATAAATTGAGTATCTTTGAGAAGAGTAGTATCTTCAAGTTCTAATTCTTGAGTATTGAGTTCCTAACCCTTCTGAGATTATATTCCCAATCATGGGACTATTACATGTTACCCATGAAGTCCTTGAGTTGAGTAATTCATGCCCATAATTTTACATGAACCCTATAGGTCAAGCAGCATTGAGATGAGAAGTATCTTTGAGCCCTTGAGTTGAATAGTTCATGCCCATAATTCCGCATAAACCTTATGAGTTGAGTATTCTTGAAATGAGTAGTATCATTGAAGTTGTTAAGTTCCAAGTATCGAGTTTTACGCATGGTTATTAAAAACCTTGAATTGAGTCGTTTGTGTCCATAATTCGACATGAACCCTATTTTAAAAAGTCTTTTTATAAATTGTTTTAAGACTTGAGCATATGAGTTTGAGGAAGAGTAGAGTTGAGTTCATTTTCTTAAAAATGATATATGCGAACTAAGTATTTCCAAGAGTAAATGTTTGCACATTTAAGACGAGAGGAAAATGAGATTTTTAAAAGAGTTTTGAGCAGTTTGAGTAACTTCTCTTTTTAGAGAAAGATTTTGAGTAACAATCTCAAACCACAGAAAGAGTTATGTTTTTAAACATATGAGCTAGTTATATTTTGGTAGTAGTATTGAGCATAGATATAGGGGAGAGTTCAAACAACTCACAACCCCCATACACCATGTAGCCAACGTGGGTAGAAAGGGTCAAACTTTTTAGATGATTCCTTATTTTCTTTTTACCAAAGACTAGTGGATCCACTTAGTTGAGAGGTTCTATACCCCGACAAGGTATAAGAGAGTTCTGGAAGCATGGGGGAGACGTTGTAACATCACATAGCTCATAGTGATGGTTGACGGTTAGAGAAACTCCCACAGAGTTATATTGTATTTTTATACACAAACAGAGTTACTATAATATTATTCAATACATTGAGTTGTTATCTATTGTTTTAAAAGCTTTCCATATATCACCCCTTTTATTGTTGCTTTATTTTGAGTATCATATCTTTGAGTTGAGTATCTTATTCTAGAGTTGAGTGAGTTGAGAAGCGGTAAGTATTTTTCTTTTTTATCAAGTTCAAGCTTATGTTTATGCTTTAGAATTCTCTTTACATGCTCGTACATTCCACGTACTGAGCCATTTGACCTGCATTATTTCATAATGTAGATACATGTATTCAGGATCATCAACAGGTGTTTCGTTGAGGTCATGTGATATTCCAGCCAGCTTTGGTGAGCTTTATATTTTGGAGGACTTCACTTTTATCTTACAGTAAATAGTTTTGAGATGTCGTGGGTCTTATCCCGATATCCTTCTGTAATAGTAAAGGCTTCATAGATAGACAGTACAATTGAGAAGTCTGTTTCATTTATTTTGTTAAATGTTTTAAAGACTTGAGTTGCCTATTTCTGGTGAGTTGATTATACTATTTTATTCAGTTTTAAGCTTTTGTATGCTTGAGTTAGTCTTCCGCTTGTAGTCAGCCAGGATGAGGGTTTATTTAGGGACCAGAAATGGTTCTCGAGTGTCGGTCATGTACAGGATGTAGGCTCGGGTCGTGACATGATATTTGGTGATTCACCAATCATGAAGGGTGTATTACATCTGCCCATTTGAGTTNGATATCCTTCTGTAATAGTAAAGGCTTCATAGATAGACAGTACAATTGAGAAGTCTGTTTCATTTATTTTGTTAAATGTTTTAAAGACTTGAGTTGCCTATTTCTGGTGAGTTGATTATACTATTTTATTCAGTTTAAGCTTTTGTATGCTTGAGTTAGTCTTCCGCTTGTAGTCAGCCAGGATAAGGGTTTATTTAGGGACCAGAAATGATTCTCGAGTGTCGTTCATGTACAGGGTGTAGGCTCGGGTCGTGACATGATATTTGGTGATTCACCAATCATGAAGGATGTATTACATCTGCCCATTTGAGTTCAAACGCCTGAAGCCTGAAGCCAGTAAAAGGCGAGTTGAATGCTACAAACAATTATCCACCTAGTGAGTTCAGTGTGACTGACTTATGTCGCCCAATGGAATGCGAAATAATCTTCTTTGAAAGTATAAATATTTGGGAAGAGATAGAAAATAGATTTATCTTATCTTTTATCATTTTTTACTTTTTGAACTTTTAGAGAGAGAAACTATAGAGTATTGTTCTTAGTTGTGGGGTTTACAATTTAGCTCTTGTAACCAACAATTGGAAGTTGAATCCAAAGTGTGTCTTGATTATAACTACTTGATTTTAATGTATCAATAAATGTTGTCATGATAGGTATCATCCCTGTATTTTCTGTGATGAGTGGCTAAAACCCCATTTCTCAGGGATGTGATTATGGGGTTGGGTGTTGATTAATATAGTGGATATGTTTTATGCTCTGTTTTGTTGTTTTTCATACATGAATTTGGGCTAATTAGAATGGGGTTAACTTATAGGTTAAAGTTGCAAACTTAATTCCTCCTTTCAATCGATGATCGAAAGGGACTGATTGGAGTGGGTAATTTGTCTGATACTAGCAATTTAGGTTTTGATGTCTGCAGCTTTCTTGAAAATAGAGGTTATGGGTATGATCTATTTACCCTACTTTTACATCGAAAGAGAGAGTAAAGTAAGGTATTGGTATGTTTAGTATAGTATAAACATAAGACCAAAAGAAGATTCTATGCAATGATGGTATGAGATAGATTAGCGTCATTGAAGATGACCTAGCCTATTTATTAATGTTCATCAGTATAGAGTAGCACAATTACCCTTATGTGACATTGATTTCCAATCCCTACACCCATGGATTGTTTGTTAACTCTTGAATTCTCTGAAATCTCAGTTTAATTGTGAAAATTGATAACCAAATCATTTTGTTAAATTAGTAGAATCATCCACCCACTTGCTTGTAATATTACAAATGAATGAGTTTACAATCCAAGTTTCTTGATAGAATACTGGACGATATACCATTCTCTATGAGATTCGACCCTGACTATTCATTGCGTATTTTTATTGACTACGACTATTGTACCTTTTAATTGGTTTCAAAGCGGACATTTGAGCGCTATCAAAACTGGCGCCACTGCCAGGGAGTGGTGGTTGAGAATTTCCAAATGATTCAATCACTTCGTGGGAAGATATAACTGATGTCTTCTTGTAGAGATTCTTTCCGCCCTCAAATACTGTTAAACTTCGTCTCTAAATCCAAAATTTCAAGTGTATTGGAGGTGAGCCTTTGCATGAAACATGGTTGAGGTTCAGGAAGTTA
This sequence comes from Solanum stenotomum, assembly GCF_019186545.1. NCBI lineage: Eukaryota > Viridiplantae > Streptophyta > Magnoliopsida > Solanales > Solanaceae > Solanum > Solanum stenotomum. Next base: position 33,523,014 of record NC_064291.1, on the reverse strand, counting down.
CTGTTGCAATTTCTAAGGCATGGCATCCTGGACAATTTGCTGCTACAATACTTCTATTGTAGCCTTGATTCGATCAACAAAGGTGTGGATGATAGTTAGTCTAAGGTGGACTAATGAGACAACCGTATGGTGTGGCAACATTGTTGTTAGATGATATGACTAAGGTCAACCGAGCATGACACACTAGGGAGAATCAAGTGACCTTGAAAGTGATGAAAACATGGCTAAAATGATGACTCAAATCGATTTGTTGTCCAAACATATCTTGGCAGGTGGAACCAAGTCGCAAAATGCAATTGGAACCAACAGTGGGCAATGCTCGAATGATGCCCAATTCGTGACATAATTTAACGAGGAAGTTCAATTCTTTGGAAATCAAGTGGGGGGGAGGGGTGTTCTCACACCAATGATTAATGTCAAGATGGGAATCAAGGTTGGAACAAGGATAGAGATGGTGGTTGGAAAGACTGGCAAGGTGTAAATTGGAGAGATAGGTAGATAGACAAATAGATACGTGACTCCCCATAAATGTGCACGCCCAAAAGAACCAGCTAGGCTAGAAGGAAGTCGGACTGAAGACAAGCTTGTAAGAACCTACAACAAGGTTAAAGAGCACGATAAGGTGTTGAAGGATTTGAAGAATGACTGTTGACATCCTTTGAGAGGGCGCAACCTCACGGTGACTAAGGAGTCGCCACCTAATATTAATAAAAACTATGAAACCAATTAATTAATTAATTAACTTAAAAAAATGTCTATGAAACCAATAGATTCTAAGTAAGGGGTTCAAGTTATCCCAAAGGGAAGGTATTAGGCATCCTTTGAAATCCACAATTGTGGGTCCCAGCTGAATTCATTTTTTTCAAACTGAGGAGGAGATAAAAATAATATACAAATCTATCTATATATAATAGGAGAAGAAAAAATGACACGTGTCAGCACTATATTTTTTCTTGAATTTTATTATCTTTAGTTAATTTAAATAATAAATTCAATTTAAATAGCTTAATTATCTTTTGTTAATTTAATTAATATATTCAATTTTAAAAAAGAAAACAAAAAATATAAAACAATTTATTTTTATAAAAAAAAGTAGTTATATAAAATAGTTTAAAGTTACGGTTTATTAACTTTAAAAGCAATATTTATGCAATGTACAAAATTGTAAATAAATATATTATTATACAAACATAAAATTATAAGAATTTTTATGTTACCATTTCATTCCTTGAATAGTTTAAAACTTTAATTAATTTTTATTATATAAACATGTACTCTTTAAAAAAATTCAACATATAAAAAACCTAAGTAACCAATTAGAAATTTTGATGCATTTTCTTATAAAATTATTTTTACTACTTAATAATTAAATTTAAATTTGCAGTTAAAAAACTGTTCAATACACACTCCCACTTCTACACAATCTCTAAATCTATCTAATTATCTATTCGTTTTTTTAAAAAAACTATTTTAAAAATTAAAAATAAAATTTTAACTACAAATAACTGTCCCTAAAATTCCTCACCCACTTGCTTAACTTCCTATTCCCAAAAAAATCAACTGTATCATTCAGTAAACTTAACAATATAATTCAGTCAGTATTTTCTTTAGTTTTTCTGGTGAAAAAAAAAATGTATCTCAATAAAGGAGAGTCAAAGCAATGATAATCCTTATCATTCATTCATGGAAAGGTAAGTGTTTGCATAGTTCCTCTATTTTTCTTTTGTTTTATGCTGCTACATTAACAATAACTGCACTTTATTTGGAAAGATCTAGATCTTAAAGATGATCAGTTGATTTTAAAAAAAAAAAATCAAAGAAAGAGAATCGTTTAATGAAGATGGGATCAAGCAATTTTGGTGTTGAATATATGTAGTTGAAGAAGGAGAAATTTATATGCAGATGAGTGATGATCGTATTACAGATTAATATTTTTTTCTTATTGTCACCAAACTTGAATTCATTTTCTTCATTCTAATTTTATTCATTTTATTTTAATATGAATTGAAAGTTTGAATTATAAATTGAAAGTTGATCTACATCGTCATGCAATTTATTTATTTATATAAATCCTTACTAACATTTGTTAAAAAAAATTGTTCTTTTCAATTTAACAAATAAATAAAAGAGAATTAAAGAAAGAAGGAAAGAAAAGAAGATAAACAGAATAAAAGGGAGAAAATAAATGCAGATAACAAATTCATAAGTAAGGAAGAATAACAAATTGATTCATATTTCATAACTTGAATTGTACTTTGTTTAAATTTAGAGAGTTTGATTCTAATTTATGTGTTATTTTGAATCTTTGATATTGTTTATAATTGATGAGTTGCAATAAAATCTAATAACATATAGTTGGACTTCTTAGAATAAAGAAATATCAATCATATTCAAATTACAATAAAGAAGAAAATTATTGAGGAAGAAAATTTGAGGTTGGAGAGGCCAAATTTTATATACTTTTGGCGAAGTTAAGATGAAAGTCAGACATTTGAATATACTTCCGTATGTGTAAAGGTACTCATTTTCTTAACAGATTTATAATATTTTATTAATATAGAAAAAAAAATTCAAATTTTATAAATGTATAGGTACTCATTTTTTTTTTCTCACTCTTCTATATATAATAAAAAAATAATACTGTTTCATTTTCATACAAATATTTTTAATAATGCGTAAAAGTTATTATTTTTAAAATCTTAATTATTTATTATATTAAGTATACTTTTATTTTTTACAGTAAAAAGTAAAAAGGAAAAGCATAATATTATTAATTATTAATCATTAAAAGGGAAAGAACGGAAAACTGTAAATAATGGAAACATTTGCCATTCATCCAAATAGTAATACACAATTAGATTAATTAATAATTAGTTATAATTTAATATTCACAATTTTTTATTTATATACAATTAATATTAATAATTGTTTTTATTGATTTCAAATGAAATTTAAGATATGTGGGTTGTGCAACGAGATTTTATTATAAAGGTGTTAAATTTTATTTGTCCATCTTGCAGATTTCCTCAACTAGATATTTAAGTTATATACATTTTACATATGTACGGACTCTATTTGTGGGTAATTATCATTTTTTATATAAAATATTTAAACTAACTTTACACAGCTAATTATCATTCTTTATACATTGTTAAATAATAATAATAATAATAACAATAATAATACTAATAATAATAATAATAATAATAATAATAGTTTATATATATATATATATATATGCATGTATGTATGTATAATAGGAGAGGTTATAGAGTGTGTTATTTCTTTTTTTTGGGGGAAGTTTTCATAGTTATATTAATAATTAATAAGAATTTATTTATTATTTTCAGTAATAAATAAAATAATTATTATTATTTATTAATAAAAATGTGAAAACTTCCCAAAAATTATTATTATTATTTTTTGGCAAATTTTATGTTCTTTATATAGTATTTATTTAAATTCAATGATAAAAATTCAAATTTGGACGTCAACCAATTTTTATACTTATTTTTTGGTATAGTTTTATATTGCAACTATAAAAATATAAAAAAAGAATGAAAGATAAAGTTTATTAAAATTATTGTACAAATAAAGATAAATGTTACTAAATATAATTAATTTTTAAAATTTTGAATTTGAATGGGAAGTTACCATTGATCTTTTAAAATTTGAATCGAAAAAAAATATAAAAAAAAGAATGAAAGATAAATTTTATTAAAATTATTGTACAAATAAAGATAAATGTTACTAAATATAATTAATTTTTAAAATTTTGAATTTGAATGGGAAGTTACTCTTTTAAAATTTGAATCGAAAACTAAATCTCTACTAGATAAAGCCCAATTTTAATCTATATTTTCCTATATAAACTAATTTTCCATCAAAGTTTTTATTTTATTGTCTACATATAAAAATATATAAAAAAAATTGAAAGATAAAGTATTTTATAATTAGTTTACAGATAAAGATAAACTTTATTATATCTTATTAATTTTTTTAATTTTGAATTTGAATGGGAAGTTACCATTGATTTTTTAAAATTTGAATCGAAAACTAACTCTATATTAGATAAAGCCAAATTTCAATTTATTTTTTCCTTCCATCAAATATTTTAATTTTATTCTCTAAATATAAAAATATATAAAAAGAATTGAAACATAATGTTTATTAAAATTAACTTACTGATAAAGATAAATTTTACTAAATATAATTATTTTTTTGAATTTTGAATTTGAATGGGAAGTTACCATTGATTTTTTAAAATTTGAATCGTAAACTAACTCTATACTAGATAAAGCTAAATTTCAATCTATTTTTTCCTATATAAAGTAATTATCCATCAAATGTTTTTCATAAAAAAATCTAAAACAAAAAAATAACATAAAAAACTGATTTATAATAATTCAAAATACCGTCAAACATGCACAATATAACCAAAATTTTAATTGAAATCATATTGTCAGACTGATCCTAAATATTTGCTCTATTGTACTCCTCCTTTATAGCAAACACGTTCATGCCTCCCTTTTTATAGCGTATATTATATTAAGAGGAAATAATTATAGGCAACTAAATCAATAGACTCTTTGACTTTCAATTTGAGTATTTCCTCAACCTACTAATAATTAATTATAATTAGTAGTCTTAAAATAAATTTTAACACTACAATTTAACTATCACTTACTACACACAAAAAATAATTTATCATTGAATTAAAAAAAATTAAATTAAAATATAAAATAAAAATAAAAATAAAAGAGATAATGTTAGTTCAGTTGAGGATTTTGAGTAGTCAAGTGCCTCCTTATTATTTCAAATTTTACTTTAAATTACTAAATCGATTGAGCGTATTTATTAGTTTTAATTTTGTGTAAAAAGAAAATGTATGACTAAGGTTATTTAAGGGGAGTGATACTGAGAAAATGATCAACAAATATTTTATTATTATTTTCATTATATAAATTTTTTAATTTAATATTTTTTAAATGCTATGTTTTTAATTAAATTCCTATCATGCTTAAATTTTTTTATGTAATATTTTTATAATATTAATTCTAGATTTTAAAGTTGATGTATATTCTTTGCAACTTGAGAATTTTATGATAAATTTGTATCATATTTGATCTTTTTTCATAAATTATAAGTGTTTAAGATGTGTCAAGAAGTACGGAAAAACTTGCTTTGCAAATCATCTCATAAATATGCAATAATAACTCATACGTTAATAGGTTTCACTCATTGATATACTAATTTACATTAAAAAATTTGAACACATGATATATAACATAATTACTTTCTTTAATATTATCCGCGCAACACGCGGGTACGTATACTAGTATATAATAAACATGTGATATACACAAATAATAAAATAAAACAATAAAATAAGAGATGGCCTAAGGATTTCCTAGCATCAATAATATATACACAATAATGAATAAAAAATATAATTCAAACTTCACTCGAACAACTTCAATGAGAAGTAATTTTGAGTATCTGTAAAGACACTTACTAAAAGTGTTAATAATAAATAAATATGAATAAAAATAAATGAATCAATAATAATTTAAAAATAAAAACTCGTCTTATTAACATTGGAGGCCATGAAAATCGACGGTAATTTCTTTATCGACCAATTTTAATTTAATGAATATGAACTTAACTAAATTTCCATATTTTAAAATGGGAAGGCATCAAAAACCAACGGAAATATTTTTTCATTGACCAATTAAGCTTATCATCTATTCAACAACAATTAAAAATAACTATAAATGACAAAATTTATCTAACAATAGAATAAGAATAACGAACGAAAAATAATAGAATGGACACTTAAAACTAACCAAAACAAATACCACTTCAATATAATGACAACAACACTCAACAAAGATATTAAACATTAATATATTATTAAATTAATATAATAACCAGAAGCAAACTAGATAAACAATATTGAATAATAATAAAAAATAAAGTAATTTTAATGAAATAAAGAAAACAAACTAATAGTAAAACAAATAATAAGAAGTAAGAACCACTAATAAAGCCTATTGAAGAACAAAATCAACGAATCATATATTACTAAAAGTGGGAAGCTTCAAAGTGTAAAGTTGGATTACTATTTTACTCCTACACTATATAAAAATATTAAAAATTATGTATATTAATTAATTATTAATTATTCATCCAACTCAAAATTTATTTATTTTTATTTGTCAATTACTTTGAGTTATGTCTCTTCAATGGCCCAATCCTTTTTTTCAACAACCATGCAACTATAGCTATCTAAATCGTATATTATTTTCTATTTTCAAAGCACTTAGTTAGTTTTTCATATTAAATTATATATTTTCAGTTTTCTAAGCATTTAACTAATTAAATGGTATAACTGATGCACAGACTCTCTTCAGTTTTGGAATATGAATAATTATTATTTTTACCCCTACACTAAATAAAAATATTATAAATTATATATATCAATTAATTATTAATTATTCATCCAACTCAAAATTTAATTTTTTATTTGTCAATTACTATGAGTTATGTCTCTTCAATGGCTCAATCCCATTTTTCAACAACCATACAACTTCAACTATCTAAACCGTATATTATTTTCGATTTTCAAAGCACTTAGTTAGTTTTCCATATTAAATTAAATATTTTCAGTTTTCTAATCATTTAACTAATTGAATGGTAAACTGGTGCATAGACTCTCTTCTATTATCAATTTTTACTTCTAATCCTTTTTATAGTTTTCTCTTGTATTTGCTTCGTCTTTTGTGTATGCTAATAACTAATTTTAATTTAATTTTCTTTGCTTCAGATCTGATCTTGCAAATGTGAACTCTTTCCTTCTTCCTCACATCATCTGGTACATAATGGATATAATAATCATATCATTGGAATTATGCTTAGTCATGAAGAAGGTAAAGATACATTAGGCCAATTCACTAGGAATCTTTTCAGTTTGTTAAGATATGTCTCACTAGGAAATATAGAGAACTTGTATTGTTTGAGATCCATAAATTAGTAGTAAATACTGGAATGAAATGGGTCCAAATAGAGCGAAATGAATAGTGAGAATGCATATGCCAACTCTAAGAAGCATGCAATTGAGGTATGTTTGTAATGGGGTTAAAAAGAGTAATAGAAGTTGATGGATCATTGTAGTTGATAAGTAATTGCTAACTTAAAAATAAGACACAAACTTTAAGATATGAGACATTTACAAACATAATCAACGTTACTTATGTTTACTTATAAACTATATGTCATTAAAATATTTTTTTAAAAAAAGGGAAATGTCACACTGAGTATAAGATATATGAGAACTACATAAGAAAATTATACCAATCTAATTGATTGTGTATAGCTACAAACAATTACTCTTTCCTAAATTTAGTCACTTATTACTTACATGTTTTAGCATCAACTATATCATTTTAAAAAACTATACTTATTAACATGGAACACACGCGCAACGTACGTGTTCAGAAACTAGTAATAAAAAAAATAACAAGAATAGATCAACAATAAAAATGAGACGAAATAATAAATTAAACTAATCATAAAATCATCCAAGACATAAATAAATAGTAGCAAAAATAGAAAAACAATCTATAAACAAACACTAATATCCATAGTAATGAAGAAAAATTCAACATCTAAATAATGCTAACATGAACAGAGGCCAACACAACCATAATAACAAAAAAAGGATTGCAACGTTGAAAGCCAAAAATAAATAAGAATAATCCAGTAATGTAGAAACAATAACACTTAGGGGTCGTTTGGTAGAGTGTATTAGGAAAAATAACACATGCATTAGCATTGTGTATTACTAGTACCTTGTTTGGTACTCTTTTCCAACCTATGTATAACTAATGCTTGCATTAGTTATACACTCTATTGTGTATTAAGGTGTGTATTGCTAATACTATGGATTTCTAGGTATTAGCAATACAGTGGTTTTAATGCATGCATTAGATTAACTAATGACAAAACTACCCTCTAATAATAATAATTATTATTATTATTATTATTATTTTTGTAAAAGAATGTGGTGGTATTTTTGTAAACAAAATTTTTTTTAATAGTCTTTATATTAAGACTTGCTATTTCCGATATATCAAATCAAACAATGTATAAGAAATAATGCAAGCATAACTAATGCAAGCATTACTAATGCTTGCATTACTAATGCATGCATTACTAATACATCATATTCAACATTATTCTTATACACTCTACCAAACGACCCTTAGTATGAAACAATAACACTTGGTATGAAAAATCCTAAAGAACCAGTCATTAAATAATCTACAACAACAAAAAAATAGGAAATAAATTCCAAATAGTGTAGTAAAGATGAATGAAAATAATAATAATAATAATAACAACAAATAAATAAATAAAGAACCAAAAGGAAAAAATTTAAGTTACCATTAATGTTTTTTTCCAGTGAGCGTGAGAGCTCAGATTTGGGGTCTGTTTGGAGTTGTTTCGCCAGAGTTCAGAGCTCCTGCTATTTTTCGAAGTTGGCGGTGGTCGAGTTGGCTCGTTGTTCGACGGAGTTTTGAGCTCACTGGTGACAACGTTTTGCCGGAGTTTGCGACGGTTTTGAGGCTATCAGGTATCGCCTGAGTTATTGTTTGCCGGAGGTGATATTGGCATAGAGCACTTTGAGCTTATTGTGGAGGCTGTTGGGTTTCTCGTGGGTCGTTGGTTGCTGTTCGGAACTTGGTTGGTTGTTGTTGGTTGTGCGAGCTTCCAGCTCGTTGGTCCACTATGGTTTCGCTGGAAAAAGGGATGGAGGTTTTGGTCTGTCTGGGGTGGGTCTGGTGGAGGTTTCTTGGTGATGGGGTGGTTGTTTTCTGATTGTTTGGTGGTTGAGAACAGGGGAATCGGTGGTGATTTCGTAGTTGGTTCGCTTCTCCAGTTCATTGTAGCGTGAAACTCCTCGTCGGAGTCATGAAGGCTTAGTAAAGTTGTTGGTTTCAAGTGGTTTTTAAGAAGTTTAAGTGTGGAGGTCTGGTGGGTCTGAGATAGTGGGAGCGAGGTCGTTTTTGGTGGCACGATTCTAGTTCGGTGTAGATGTTTGGGGTTTTCGGCGGAGGTCTGGAGCTGTTTGGAGGTGGTTTGGTTTGGCTGTTGTTGTTGCTGCTGCTGGCAGCAAACGAAGAGAGAGGGGGAAAGATGCTACGGTTTGGTGGAAATATGGTAGTTTCACCGGAAAAATGGGAAGAACAAAAGGGGGTTTTAGGTGGTGGACTCGCCGAATTCCGGTGAAGCTCCGGTAACTTGCCGGAATAAATAAAAACAATGAAATAGAACTTTTTGAAGGCTAAAAAAATGAAATTACCCCTAAAATCTTATTCACCAGCCCTCACTTAATGACCACGTTATTGCTTAAATAAAAATTGAAAATTACAAATAGTACAATATTATTATCTTAAACCGTGAGCCAAAACCACCAGTTAATAAAATATTTATGTATGAAATCTTATCCGTATTTAAATAAATTTCTGGACTATGCAAAATATCAAAATAATGTTAATAAATGTAACAAATAAAATGAATATTAAAAATGTAACAGACACAACCAATGGCATGTAAAAAATGCAATTTAACATAGATAATGATTTAATCAAAAATGAAAAAATATTTGAATGTATTCAACCGGTTGTAACAAAAATATTTTAGACAGAAATAACTGATAAAAATCCTAATATTTTGAGAAAAAAGTATAATTATCAACGAAATGCATTAAAATTGCAAAACATGTATTTGAAACTATTTAACGAATTAAATATTTAAAAATATTAACATTAAAAAATCAAACCAAAATTTGGTGTCAACAACTTGCCTCTTTGTTTGATTATGATCGATGAAAGAGATTTTGGTCAAACATAGTTAACGAACCTAAATTTGGTTTGATAAACTTTGAACAAAACAATATGAGACGTTAGTAAAGCTTTTGAACAATACTCTATGTCCGTCAACGGGGCTGGAAAATAATAAACAAAAGGCAAGGATTGATCGTAAACTGAAACCATTCACAGGCCTTCTATGTTACTTCCAAAATTGCATAGCTGTAACACCCTAGAAATTTTTTGAGCTAAGACATGAACCATCCTTCGTTGTGAGTACGATTTTACCGAGGATTTAAAATTTCTTAAGTGTTAAGTTCACTAGATGTAGCACCTTGAGTTTGAAAAAGAACTAAATTGGAAATAGCAAAATCTGAAATTTTGCAAGTTATGCTAAAGTTATGAGTTTTGGGTCAACTTGAAATGATCATAACTCCTAGAACAAGATAATTTAGGTGTGCTACCAGATACCGTAGGAAAGATCTTTGAATTCTCTTAGCAACGCCACCGAGTTTGCTCAGTTTAGAGTTCGTATGAGAGAGATATGTGCATTCGAAGTTGGGTTGTCTAGATAAGGAAAGTCAAAATCGGATTTTAGAGGGGTATCTTGGTCTTTTCCTTACCCAATCAGATTTAATTCGTTTTTAGGAACGTTTTAAGGGTCTAATCCTATTAGGTTCAGTTTTATAATCCTAAAATATGCCTAGGGTTTTAGTTGAGAGTTCAAGAAGAGAAAAGAGGAGAAAAGAGAAAGGATCGAGGCGTTCGTCGAAATTCTTGAGAGTTGTTACGGATTGTCGCCATGGGTTTGATCCCTAAGAGGTATGTAAGCTTCCATAGTGTTGGGTTTGTTCACCCACGTGTCAAACATATTATTTTCAGCGAAGTTTCATTCTCAAAAAGTTGAAGGATTTAAGTTCTTGATAGGGTTCTTGAAGTTCTTTCTAAATCTTGTTGTGTTGGGTTTTTGATGATTTCTTGAGATCAAAGTGATTGTTTTAAGGGCTGTATTGAGTAGATTAGAGTGTACTTAAGTTAAGTAATTGATTCTAAGTGATTGGGGAAGAAACCGTTCGATTCTAGGCGAGTTAGGGTGAGAAAACGAGCAAAGAAATTCGTCGTGTTTTCTAGGTTGGGGCCTAGCGTGTCGCGCCAGCCAGAGCGCCCCAAAGTAGGCTCTGAAGTTTAGGGGTTGGCGCTCCGCGCCACCCATAGCCCCAGAGTCGCCTGCCCTATTCAATTTGCAATCGGTTGCTCCATTTGAGTTTTTTCGAAGGGTACCTTCACTCTTTTTCGATTCTAACTACTCTAAGCTACTTCTAAACACCTAAAATAATTCCTATCATGATCATAACCTTGAATTCATAATTCAAATTTAAGGTAGAGTTGAGAGTTAAGTTTTGAGAATTCTTTTAAACATTCTAAGAAAGTCCCTTTTGAGTCTTTTTGTAGAGTCTTCTACAACTTCTAGTAATTTGTTTCAAGACTCTAGCAAGTGAGTATGAGGATAAGGAGAATGTATTCATGAGTCTACTTTGTCATCATGAGATCCTTCATATCATAAATCATAACTCTTGAATTCATAATTCACACTCAAGAGAGAGTTAAGAGTAGAGTTCAAGAAAGCCTTTGAGTTCAATTGTGAATCATTTGAGATCCATCATCGATTTGAATTAAGTTTTGAGGAAGTAAGTAAGAGAAAGAGAAGAGTTGTATCCATGAGTTTCATGTAGTTTGTAGACCTTCGAGTCGAGTCGTTCATGCCCATAAATTCCCCATGGACTCCATAAATTAAGTATCATTGAGAGGAGTAATATCTTCATGTCCTAAGTCTTAAGTATTGAGTTTCTAACCCATTTGAGATTATATTCCTAATCATGGGACTATTACATGTTACCCATGAAGTCCTTGAGTTGGGTTATACATGTCCATAAGTCGAACAATCTTGAGATGAGAAGTATATTTGAGTCCTTGAGTTAAGAAGTTCATGCTCATAATTCCACATGAACATTTTGAGTTGAGCATTCTTGAAATGAGTAGTATCAGTGAAGTTCTTGAATTCCAAGTATTGAGATCTACATATGGTTATTGAAAACCTTGTATCGAGTCGTTCACGTCCATAATTCGGCATGAACCATATTTTAAGAAGTCTTTTACAAATGTTTTAACTTTATTTTAAGACTTAAGCTTTGAGTTGAGTAAAGAGTAAGAGTAAAGTTCATTTTCTTTAAAATGATATATGGAAACTAAGTATTCCCAAGAGTAAATGTTTTCACATTTAACATGAGAGGAAACTGAGATTTCCAAAAGAGTTTTGAGTAAAAAAGGGAACATTGATTCCAAGAGAGCTTTTAAGCTATGTTTTTGAGTAATTATCTCAAACTAAAGAAAGAGTTTTGTTTTTACAAATATATCAACTAAGTATATTTTGGGAGTAGTATTGAGCACTGATATGGGGGCGAGTTTGAGTTCAGATAACTCACNGTCCATAATTCGGCATGAACCATATTTTAAGAAGTCTTTTACAAATGTTTTAACTTTATTTTAAGACTTAAGCTTTGAGTTGAGTAAAGAGTAAGAGTAAAGTTCATTTTCTTTAAAATGATATATGGAAACTAAGTATTCCCAAGAGTAAATGTTTTCACATTTAACATGAGAGGAAACTGAGATTTCCAAAAGAGTTTTGAGTAAAAAAGGGAACATTGATTCCAAGAGAGCTTTTAAGCTATGTTTTTGAGTAATTATCTCAAACTAAAGAAAGAGTTTTGTTTTTACAAATATATCAACTAAGTATATTTTGGGAGTAGTATTGAGCACTGATATGGGGGCGAGTTTGAGTTCAGATAACTCACGTCTCCATAAACCATGTAGCCATCATGGGTAGTAAAGGATCATATTTTTTAGATGACTCCTTAAGATGCTTTTAGCATAAGCTAGTGGATCCACTAAGTTAAGTGTTCTATATGATGGCAAAGTATAAGACAGTTCTGGCAGTATGGGCAAGACGTTGTATCACCACTTAGGCTCATAGTGGTGGTTGTAGGTTAGAGAAACTCCCACATAAACTATATTAATTTATTATATAAGTAAAGTTGAGTTTGTTATTGCATTTTTTTTAACAAACTAAGTTGCTTTTTACTGTTTTATAAAGCTTTCCATGTATTGCATCTCTTACTATTGCATTATCCTTGAGTATCATGAGTGGAGTATTTCAAGTCGAGTATAATATCTTTGAAGTTGAGTATCTAAACTTATGAGTGAGTAAGTTTGAAAAGAGGTAAGTATGCTTCTTTGTTTTATCAAGTTTCAAGTTTATGTTTATGTTTTAGAATTCCCCTAACATGCTCGTACATTCCACGTACTGAGCTATTTGGCCTGCATCTTTTCATGATGCAGACACAGGTATTCAGGATCATCAACAGGAGCTTCGTTGATAAATCTGGGAGTTCGAGTTAGCTATGGTGAGCCTCCTTGTTTCCGAAGGATTTCATTTACTTTTCAGTGTAGTCAGAATGTCGTGGTTCTTGTCCAGACTTCCATCCTTATCAGTTACAGGCTTCATAGATAGTCAGTATAGTTGAGAAGTCTGTATTATTTATTTTATTAAATGTTTTAAAGACTTAAGTTGCCTATTTTATGGCGAGTTAAATATATTATTTTTATTCTAAGTTGTTCATTTGAGTTAAAGTTTTGAAAAGTTGAGTTTAACTGAATTTTATTCAGTTTTAAGTTTTTGCATGCTTAAGTTAGTCTTCCACTTGTAGTCAGCCAGGATGAGGGTTCGCTTGGGGACCAACAATGGTTCTTGAGTGATGGTCACGTCCAGGGTGTAGACTCGGGTCGTGACAATAGCGAAAGTAGCGTACCTCTTTGAGAGGAAGACGATGTGAATGACATGTCACTTTGAACGAGTTGATGTCTTGAATTTTCTCTTGAAAGGCAGACGACGACCCAACTTGAACTTAACGTGCCACTTAGAGGAAGGTGAAAACCCAACATGTCTCTTTGAAGGCGAACAACCCAACTTGAACATAACATGTCACTTTGAACGAGGTGACAATCCAATGTTTCTCTTTAAAGGCAGACGACCCAACTTGAAAATAACATGTCACTTTGAAGGAGGTGACAACCCAACGTGTTTCTTTAAAGGTTGATGACTCAACTTGAACTTAACGTGTCACTTTGAACGAGGTGAAAATCTAACGTGTCTCTTTAAAGGAGGACAACCGAATAATGAACTTAACTTGCCACTTAGAGGGAGGTGACAACCCAACGTGTCTTTTTGAAGGAGAACGATCTAACTTGAACATAACATCACTTTGAATGAGGTGACAACCCACATATCTCTTTAAATATGGATGACCTAACTTGAACATAACATGCCACTTAGATGGAGGTGATAAACCTTTGAAGGCAGACGATCTAACCTGAATATAACATGTCATTTTGAACGAGGTGACAACCCAACATATCTCTTTGAAGGCGGACGATCCAATCTTAAACTTAAGATGTCACTTTGAACGAGGTGACAACCTAATATATCTCTTTCAAAAGCGGACAACCCAATTTGAATAACATGTCACTTGAATGGAGGTGACAACCCAATGTGTCAACTGAAAGGCATACAACCTAATTTGAACTTAACATGACTGGCGTATCACAAAATCTACAATAACAATGTTAGTAACAAATGCAAAATAAGGTATGTAAACTTGGCCTCACATGAACAATGAATATGGTAATTAACTAATGCAACAATTCAAACTTAACAACATCATTAATATGAAAAAGAAAAAAAATGTCAATTTAAATGGAATAACAAATTAAAAGGTGTCATATTGAACAACATGATAAACCAATTTTAAAAAGCATCATTTTATTTGATATAACAAATTAATTTTTAAAAGATTTCATTTTGACAGGTATGACGAGATAAATTTTAAAAAGATGCTATTTTGAAGGGTATGACCACCCAAATTTAAAAATATGTCATTTTGAAGGGTATGATGACCCAAAAAATACAATTTAAAAAATGAAACGGTCCACAAAGTTGGTTTGACCAAGTATCAAGAATGAAACGGTCCACAAAGTTGGTTTGGACAACTACTGAAAAGTGAGTATCCACCCATTTTTATTTTATGGGCAATGAAACATATTTTAACTTGGTTAGCACCAACAATTATTATTTTACAAAAATTTCTCACAATTCTTTCTATTTCAATTAAGATTAACTTCGAGGTAATTCCTATGGATTCAAGTGGTACCTTAAATGTACTTAAGTAATGACAAGATTTGTTCATATTGCTTCAAACAACGACTTTGAGCTAGACCTAACATCATCTTTCAAGTACCCTCACCACAAATAAAGTCCCAATTTGAACACATTTAAAGTGTTTTGATTTGGAAACACTTAACAAAATCCACTCACGCTCAGAAAAAAATATTCAACACATGCAATTGTGATACCATAGGCTTGACCTTCATGTAAATCTCCACTAATGTGAGAACATTTGAACTGAAATGATGTAGAGATTATTATTGGCTTGTAATGTAGGCTTAGGGACGGATGGGATATTCATTAGAGAAAAAACTAACGTATTCCCTTCTTGAGCATTGCACTAAATCGGTGCTTTCAGCATTTGTTACGCTTTTAGCATTTGATCCACTTTATTGTCCCTTTGTTAGTAATAATAATTCAAAGTTTGAGAATCCTAAGTTGATTAGGATTTTTTATTTACGGTATTTACGTATTTATGTTTAATTAGGATTTATTAGTTATAGTGGTTCCTAGTCCTAGTTTAATTTGATTTCTTACTTTTATAAATAGGGATGTTACTAGTTATTTTCAATAAATAGAAAAATATAGAAATACACAAAATAGATAGAACTTGAAATAAGAATCAAGAACTTTTAAGTCTATAAATAAAATATTTTCCTTCAAATTGGTATTAGAGCTTCTACGATCCTGGTAGAAGATCAAAGAGTTTCCGCTACCGGCGGGCGACTATGAACCATATATGTCGCCCGTCTGGCCAATGATCATGTTGAAAAAAGCTGGACGAACAATATATGTATGGAAAAAACATGCTAAGAGGAAAGACTTACAAAAATATTACAGATTTAAAGAAGTGCAACCAAACACAAGAGGAAGAAACTCTTCTCTATATTAAAATTTAGAGAAAGTAAGAAAAAAGGAGTTGATCGGAAGGGCATCAATGAGAGTTGGACAGAGAGTGCTCCAACAACAAAAATAAAATTGAAAAAAAAACAAAAAGAAAGGAGTTGATGGGAAGGACCTCAACAAGAGTTGGAGAGAGAGTGCTCCAACACCAAAAATAAACAAACAAAAAAAAAAGGTGTTGGTGGGAAGGGCATCCACCTTGGAAGTTGGAGATAAGTGCTCCAACAAAACCAAGAGAAAAGATATTGTGAGTTGGAGGGAAAGTTCTCCAACACTTGGAAGTTGGAGAGAAGTGTTCCAACACAATCAAGAAAAAAAATATTGTGAGTCGGAGAGAAAGTGTTCCAACACATGGAAGTTGGAGAAAAGGTGCTCCAAGACAACTAAGAAAAAAATGAGAATTGAAGAGAAGTACTCCAACAATGTATTGAAGATTGAAGAGAAGTACTCCTAACAATTGAAAGATTGAAAAGAAATACTCTAACAATTGATGATTGAAGAGAAGTACTCCAATACAACAACAATAACAATAACAAGAAGAAAATGGCAAGAGTATACAACTTTGAATTACGGGAAAATGTTGAAAATAATACTTCAAAGTTTGAGAATCCTCTTTTAAATATTTGCTTGTCTGAGCTTTTCCATTGTAACAATTATTTTTCATTTGCACACATGAGCTGTGTTGGCACCAACCTAGTAAAAAATTGGTTTAAAAAATATTAACATTTTCAAAAATAAATAAATAAAATCATTTGAACAAAGAATAGTGAACCCTAAAAAGGCTACCTACGTATCTCATTGATAAGAATCGGGTTTGCATAGTTCGTTCAAATGTGGCATAAGAATATGTTTTGAACAACAAATGATTTATTTATTTATTTTAAAAGAAAAATAATAGAAATAAAAAACCAATGAACCACATTGAAAGGCAGGCAACCCAAATTTAACAAAAACATATTTTTATTATTTAAAGAAAACTTAACAAGAATGAAAAAATATAATGACTTGTTCTCATCGTTATGGAAAAGCCAATGGGGAAAGAAATTGGGTCAGAAAACTTTTGAGTTGTGACTTGAAATATTGTAGCCCAGTCCAGATTTGGATGAAATCTGAGTCAGGTGAGGTCTAGGGAAATTTGGTAATGAATGGGGGAACTAATTATGAATTTTATCACATAAGTAAATAGCTAATACATTAAGGAACACGTATGACTTTACGGAATCGAATTTGGGAGAGTAGAACTCCCGAAATTGATCTTAGCATGAAGGGGTAGTTTTCGAACGTCAAGGGTTGAAGGTGTGTTGTGAAATGGGTATTTTGAACTCAAATTCTGACTCTCTGTCTTTGTGCAATCCTCAAGGTCGGGATTAATCCCATTAGGGCGGGGTTGGTGTGGCGGGTTGGGTCCCGTTACGGCGAGCCAGTCGTGACTTAAGTCGGGGAAAGTTGTTTTTCTACAAACTTTATTCTTAAGAGTTAGGAGACGACTCATGGCGATTTCTTGATAGTTTTCCGCGTCTTTTGGTGCTAAATGTAAGGATTTTACTCCCCTAATTCATTTTTTGATCCGTAGAACTTAGATTCATGGGTAATTATTGTTGGGGGAGGGTTTTGGCCTGAAGTTAATGGTGGAAAAAATCCCTAGTTGCACATTAGGATATTGGTTTGGTCTTGGGTTTGTTATAATTCGAATAAATTAGATATTAATTATTGATCATTGCGTTAAACTACTCATTTGTAGACCAAGAACAACCGAAAAGAATTTGGAAAGGGAAGGCTCAAGTGTCTTAGGAGGATTCAAACTTGGTTTCGAGGTAGGTGATGGTTTGATTTCCTATTTGTATGATATATACTGGTTAATTGCTTTGTTGTATGAATGCATGTATGTGGATAGCTAGGTAAATATGAATCGAAACTAATGCAAATGAGTATATGTATACGAATAATTACATGTCATGAAACCATTGTTTGATTGCATTACTATGAGCATTGTTGATTATGGGTGTGATTGTGATTGTGGTTGTGTTGATTGAATTGGGTGTCACATTTCAACACATATATTGGATCGGATGTCATGTTCCGACACGTGTATATTGGATCGGGCGTGACGTTCCGACACACTAACAGTTTAGGTATGGGTTCCTTAAGAGAACTACTTATGATTGTTATGATTATGTCTATTTGTCATTGAAAATGGAAGACTGTATGTTACTGTGAAATGAAAACTAAATTGTATTCTATATAGGCCAAACCCATCGGTGGCCCCATAAAGTTGGCACCAAGTTTCACTTAGACACCTCAAATAGACGAAGTTCATTTTAGACACCTCATATAGGGTTCTGTTGTGTCATTTTAACACTTTTTGCTGACATGTCAATGTGGGTGTGATACACTCAACAATAGTGCGTGAAAGGCTTAATTTAACCATGTTTTATTTTATTTTCTCTTCTTCTTCTTCTCCATTTTTCAAGCCACCACCACCCCCACCCCCCACCCCACTAACCTTTTTTCAAGCTTAAACTCCTTCAATGGAGGTCAATATTTTTATTCAAATTTGTTTCTAAGTCATTTTTCTTCTTCTTTATTGTATTACTTTTCTAAATCTACCATCACCTCCCTCCACTTTTTGCCAGAAAAATGGATACCAACACCGAAATTTCATATTTATTCTCTCTTTCTTTCTTCCACTCCCTCTTTTCTTCCCAAAAAACAACATTAAATAGAAAAAAGAAGAATAAATATGAAAAATAGTAAAAGAAAAGAATATTTTTTTTAAAAAGCACAAAAGAGATTATGAGTGTAATCAAAAAGAGATTTTTTTAGAATAATATATTTATTTTATTTGCTAAATAGATTTTAAAATAATTTTTTAACTAAAAAAACAACATATGTAATCATTTAATTGATTGTTTGCCATGTCATCAACGAGTGTATTACACTCTCCTTCAATTTTTTGTTTATTATCAGAAAAGTGTCAAAATAATATAACAGGACCCTACATTAGGTGTCTAAAATGAACATCGCTTAGTTGAGGTGTCTAAGTGAAACTTGTTGCTAACTTTAGAGGGCCACCGATGGGTTCGGCCTTCTGTATATATATGTGTTTATTATGTTGTGATTGATCGTTGTATATTGTGTTTATGGGAGTAGTCGTGTGATCCTACCAATACATTGTGGATGTGTACTGATACTACACTTGCTTTTTCTTTGTTGAGTACAGGGAATCTTCAGGTGGCTACTGACATACCTCAGATCGAGATCGAATTCAAGGGTGAGTCAGTTCTTCCAGGCTGCCATGAGTTCTCATTCTGGTTAGTCCATTTCCTTGGGACTTAGATTAGTACTTTAGATATTCGTTTGTTAGTTTCGGGGTTGTTCACTTGTTCTTAGACTTGTCGTTAGTAGAGAGCGTTGTTTTCTGCAAATGTTTTGGTAATTATTTTGTTAAACTTCAGAGTTTATGGGAACTATATGTTTCTTTAGACATTTAAACCTGTTTCCATATCTTTAAATGCCTATCTTTTCGTTAAGTCGTGTAATTGTGTTGTAGTAATGGTTCTCCCATCGGAGGATTAGTGTGGGTGTCAATCACAACGGTCTGGGTCATGATAAAGTTGGTATCATAGCCTTAGATTCATTGATCTCGGTGTACCAAAATGAGTTGAGTAGAGTCTTTCAAAACGATACGGAAACGTCTATACTTTCTTCGAGAGGCTATAGGACTTTAGGAAATTTCTTTATTTTCCATTGTCTCCTTTCGTGCAATAACTTAATTTCAATTGGTAACTGGTGATCCAAATTGGTATCTAATCTCCTTCACTATTTTGTCCGCAGATAGTTTACACTAGATTCAATGGCGTCAGGCTTGTAACCCCCACCAATGAGCCAGCAGAAGAGTCCACAACCAGAAGTCGTTGTCGACGTAGGGTAGGGTAAGAGCAAGGGGCAAGGGCAGAGGAAGAGTGGCACCCACCAGGGGTGGAGCCGCAGCTGAGAATGTTCCAAGGGAAGAGGCCCCTCCTACACCGCAAGAAGAGGTAGAAAAGAATGTGGAGATTAAGGACGAGGAGGATGTTGGAAAGGAAGAGACTGCACAGGCTGGGAATACCGATGTTCCTCCCTTAGATCGAGTGTTAACTAAGTAGATCATGTCTTTCCTGAATGGGTTGGTCATCCCTGGAGTCCTATCCGCAGTGTAAACTGCTCAACCTCTTATCAACCGCCTCGTTACTGCTACCATTCCCAAGGTAGATAGAGTGTTAGGCAGTGATGCCTTCTTGTGTCCCTTGTTGGGCCTCGTGATGACTGATAATGAGCATAAGATGTTGACTAAATTTCTGAAATTGAAATCGCCTGTGTTCTATGGTTCTGAGAGTGAGGACGCCTATGAGTTCATCTTGGATTGTTATGAGAGGCTTCACAAGTTGGGTATTGTACATCAGCATAGGGTAGAGTTTGTGACCTTCCAGCTTCAAGGTAAGGCTAAACAGTGGTGGAGGGCCTATGTGGAATGTAGATCATCAGCCATGCCCCCACTCACTTAGACGTAATTTCATGCTTTGTTTCTGGAAAAGTATATGCCCCGGACTTTGAAGGATCGCAAGAATGATGAGTTCATAGCTTTGGAATAGGGTGGTAGGTATGTAGCTACTTATGAGGCTAAGTTCCATGCTTTATCTAGATATACTACATAATTGGTGACTACTAAAGAGAAGAGGATTCGTCCATTCGTCAAGGGACTGAGCCCCGAACTACAGGTATTGTTTGTTCATATGACCTCTGCAGGGAAGAGTTTTAATGAGGTAACAGATTTTGTGAAGAAAGTGGAAGGAGTTATATGTAATGGACAGGCCAAAGCTTTGCTTAAGAAGCCCAAGAGCACAGGTAACTTTCATGGTTCTTACTCCATAGGTTCAGGTAGGCCGACACTTGTAGCCCAGCCAATTCAGTCAGCCTTGCCCGTGTCTACAAGTAGTTACTCGGGAACTCCACAATAGAATTTTATTCAGGATAGCCAGGGAGTCTCCCTTTCGATGGGCAGCAGGACATCTTTTGACCGCACTTGTTATAATTATGGAGAAGCTGGGCATATAAGGAAAGATTGTCTCCACCCATGCATGTTTGAATTCACGCAGCAGCAGACTAGAACAGTGGTACCCATGGGCAACGGTAATAATGGTAGAGGGCATCCATAAGGTGGGCGAGGAGGAAATCAGCAAGGTCATGGAGGCTTGGGAAATGGTAATGTAGGTAGAGGAGCAGTGCAACCAAGCAAGGAGGTTGCCCGTCAAGATGACAGGGTTTTCGGGCAAGACCAAGGTTGAGGCGTCTGATGTAGTGATCACAAGTACTATTCTTGTCTGTGACCGGATGGCTACTGTCTTGTTTGATCCGGGTTCTACTTATTTATATGTGTTAGTTTAGTTTGCCTTGGGATTCGATATAGTTTGTGATATACTTGATGCCTCCATCCATGTTTCTACCCCAGTTCGAGAGTCTATCCTAGTCACCCATGTATATCGTGCTTGCCTTGTCTTGTTTATTGGTTTTTAGACTTGGGCTGATTTGGTTATGTTGGATATAACTGACTTTGATATAATCTTAGGCATGACTTGGTTGTCCCCCTATTATGTTGTGTTAAATTATAATGTTAAGGTTGTGACTCTAGAGATCTCGGGTAGGGAAAAATTAGAGAGGGAAGAGGTGTACAAGCCTAAGCCAGCTAAAGTCATATCTTTCATTCGGGCTAGGAAATTGGTGGGGCAGGGGTGTTTGTCTTATTTGGCTCATATTCGGGATGTTGAGGCGGAGTCTCCCTCTATTAAGTCTATTCTTGTAGTGTCTAAATTTAAGGAAGTGTTTCTTATCGATTTGTCTGGTATGCCTCCGGATAGATATATAGATTTCTGCATTGATTTGGAACCGGGTACTCGCCCCATTTCCATCCCTCCGTATCACATGGCTTCGGTAGAATTGAGAGAGCCTAAGACTCAAATCCAAGAGCTTCTTAATAAAGGGTTCATTCGTCCTAGTGATTCCCTATAGGTTGATCATGTCTTGTTTGTTAAGAAAAAAAATAGTAGTATGAGAATGTGTATAGACTACCAGCAGTTGAATAGGGTCACCATTCTAAATAAGTATTTGTTGCCTCGGATAGATGATATTTTTAACCAGTTGTAGGGTGTGTCAGTTTTCTCTAAGATTGATCTGAGGTTTGGTTACCATCAGTAAAAGATTAGGCCTGAGGATGTACCCAAAACGGCATTGAAGACACGTAAAGGGAACTATGAGTTTTTAGTGATGTCGTTTGGATTGACCAATGTGTCTGCAGCTTTCATGAGTTTGATGAATGGTGTGTTCAAACCATTTCTGGATTCTTTTTTTAGTGTCTTCATTGATGACATTTTGGTGTATTCAAAGAGTAAGAAAGAGCATGTTGACCATCTTCGCATTTTTTTGGGTGTCCATGGGAAACAAAAGTTATATGCCAAATTTTCTAAGTGTGAGTTCTGGTTGGATTCAGTTGCCTTTTTGGGGCATGTCGTTTCGATGGAAGGGGTAATCGTAGATCCCTAAAATATTGAAGCGGCTAAGAATTGGATTTAGCCTAGCTCTGTAACTGAGATTATAATTTTTGTAGGGCTCGCTAGCTACTATCGTCGATTTGTGAAAAACTTTACTTCTATTGCTACACATCTGACAAGGCTGACCAAAAAGGAGTTGCCTTTCGAATGAAGAGAAAAATGTGAAGAGAGCTTTCAAAAGCTCAAGACTCTCCTGACCACAGCACATATTCTAGCACTGCCGGTGGAAGGTAAAGACTTTATCGTTTATTGTGATGTTTCACATTCGGGTTTGGGTGATGTGTTAATGAAGGATAAGAATGTCATCACTTATGCATCATGGCAGCTGAAGCCGTATGAGAGAAATTACACAATGCATGATTTGGAGTTGGCAGCGGTAATGTTTGCTCTCAACATCTGGTGGCATTACCTTTATGGTGTCAAGTGTGAGGTGTTTACTGTTCATCATAGTCTGTAACATGTATTCACTCAAAAGAACCTAAATCTAAGACAACGAAGTTAGATGGAGTTACTTAAGGATTATGATGTCACCATCCAGTATCATCTGGATAAGGCTAATGTGGTGGCAGACGCACTAAACCGAAAGGCAGTAAGCATGGGTAGTATAGCTTGTTTGGGTGTATCCAACCAACCTTTGGCCAAGGAGATTCAGACCTTGGAGTCTAACTTCATACAGTTGGGCATCTCAAAGAAAAGTGGGGTGTTAGCTAGCATTGAGGTTAGACCCACGTTCATTGAGGAGATCAAGGCCAAACAGTTTGAGGATGAGTAATTGAATGAGCTTAGAAAGAAGACAGTGTCTGGTAAAGCACAAGATATGGTTCTTGATGCGGAAGGTGTGCTTAGTTTTAAGGGGAGAATTTGTGTTCCCTAAGTGGATAACTTGATTCAAAAAATGTAGAAAAAATCCCATGGTTCGCGGTATTCCATTCATCTGGGTGTGACCAAGATGTACCAAGATTTGAAGCGGCTTTATTGGTGGCCTGTCATGAAGAAAGACGTAGCCGAGTTTGTTGCTAAGTGTCAAAACTGTCAGCAGGTAAAGTATGAGCATCAAAGGCCTGTAAGTCTTCTTCAGAGAATGCCAATTCCGAAATGGAAGTGGGAATGGATAGCTATGGATTTTATGGTTGGTCTCCCCAAGACTTTAGGGAAGTTTGATTCTATTTGGGTAGTGGTTGACAGATTGACTAAGTCAACCCATTTTATTCCAGTCAAAATAGAGTATAATGCTCAGCAGTTGGCTAAGGTTTATGTGAAAGAGATAGACAGGCTGCATGATGTGCCCCTTTCTATCATCTCAGACAGTGGTACGCAGTTCACATCCAAGTTTCGAAGGAAATTACATGATGAGTTGGGCAGTCAACTCACTTTTAGTATAGCTTTCCATCCACAAACGGATGGGCACTCAGAGAGAACAATTCAATTGTTAGAGGACATGTTGAGGGCATATGTGATTGATTTTGGGGGACATTAGGATAAGTTCCTACCGTTGTGTGAGTTCTCCTATAATAATAGTTACCACTCCAGCATTGACATGGCACCGTTCCAGGCACTTTATGGGAGTGGCACTTTAGATCACCCGTAGGGTGGTTTGAGGCTGGAGATGTGAAACCTTTATAGGTTGATTTGGTGAAGGATGCTCAGGATAAAGTGAGAAGTATCCAAGCTAAGCTTCTAGCAGCACAGAATGTATAGAAAAAGTATGCGGACCGTAAGGTAAGGGACATGGCATTTCAGGCTGGTGCACAAGTTCTTCTAAAAATGTCACCCATAAACGAAGTAATGAGATTCGGTAATAAGGGCAAGCTTAGTCCTAGATACATTGGTCCATTTGAGATTCTTGATTGTGTAGGGCCAGTGGCTTATAGATTGGCCTTACCCCCTAGCTTATCTGGAGTTCATCCAGTGTTTTATGTGTCCATGTTGAAGAAGTGTCATAGTGACGGAGATTACATCATTAAGTGGGACTCGATTTTGTTAGACAAGGATGTTCAGTATAAAGAGGAACCGATTGCAATTCTTGATCGTGATGTCGAGAAGTTGGGGACCAAGGAGATAAAGTCTATGAAAGTTAAGTGGAAGCATCGTCCGATTGAGGAACCTACTTGGGAAACCAAGAAAGACATGAGAGACAAGTATCCTCAGTTGTTCGACGATTCAGGTACTAATCTCCTCTTACTTTAGCCAGTTTTCCTAGTTTATCACTCGGGGTCGAGTGATGGGTAAATTAGTATCTATTGTAACGACATGTTCCCGTCGTAATGGAAAAGCCAATGGGGAAATAAATTGGGTCAGAAAAACTTTTGAATAGTGACTTGAAAAATTGTAGCCTAGTCAAGATTTGGACAAAATCTGAGTCAGGTGAGGTCTAGGGAAATCTGTAATGAATGGGGGGTACAATTATTAATTTGATCACATTAGTACATAGCTAAGATGTTAAGTATCATGTACGACTTTACGGAATCGAATT
The DNA here is from genome assembly GCF_019186545.1 of Solanum stenotomum. NCBI lineage: Eukaryota > Viridiplantae > Streptophyta > Magnoliopsida > Solanales > Solanaceae > Solanum > Solanum stenotomum. Next base: position 33,497,904 of record NC_064291.1, on the reverse strand, counting down.
CGAGCGAGATCTTAGCTTGAAAGGGTAGTTTTCAAACGTCAAGGGTTGAAGGTGTGTTGTGAAATGGGGATTTGGAATTCAAATTCCAAATTTCTATCTCCGTGCAAGCCGCCAGGGCGGGCCATTGTGGCGAGTAGGGTCCCGCTACGGCGGGTCGGTCGCAACTTAAGTTGGTGAAAAATCCCAATTTCGTTATTTTTCTCCAAACTTCATTCTTAAGAGTTAGGAGACAACCCAGGGCAATTTCTTGACAGTTTTCCATGACTTTTGGTGCTAAAGAAAAGGATTTTACTCTCGTAATCCATTTTTTGATCCGTAGAACTTAGATTCATAAGTAATTATCAATGGGGGAGGGTTTTAGCCTGAAGTTAATGGTGGGAAAAAGCACTAGCTACACATTAGGATCATGGGTTGGTTTTCGGTTATTGAGTTTGTTATAATCTCGATAAATTAGACCTTAATTATTTATCCTTGCATTAAATTACTCATTTGTAGACCAAGAACAAGCGGAAAGAATTCGTAAAGGGAAGGCTCAAGTGTCTTAGGAGGATTCAAGCTTGGTTTCGAGGTAGGTGATGCTTTGAGTTCCTATTTGTGTGATATATGCCGGTTAATTGCTTCGTTGTATGCATTCTTGTATGTGGATAGGGAAATGTGAATTGAAACTAATGCAAATGAGTATATGTATATGAATAATTACATGTCATGAACCATTGCTTGATTGTATGACTATGAGCATTGTTGATTATGGGTGTGATTGTGATTGTGGTTGTGGTGACTGGATCGAGTGTCACATTCCGACACACGAACAGTTTGGGTATGGTTTCTTTGAGAGAATTACTTGTGATGGTTATGTTTATGTCTAGTTGTCATTGATAATGGAAGAATGTATGTTGCTCTGAAATGATAACTGAACTGTATTTTGTATATGTGTGCTTACTATGGTGTGATTGATCGTTGTATATTATGCTTATAGGAGTAGTCGTGTGATCCTACCAGTACATTGTGGTTGTGTACTAATACTGCACTTGCTCTTTCTTTGTTGAGTACAAGGCATCTTCAGGTGGCTATTGACAGACCTCATTTAGGAGATCACTGATCGAGATCGAATTCAAGGGTGAGCCAGTTCTTCCAGGCTGCCATGAGTTCTTATTTTGTTTAGTCCATTTCCTTCGGACTTAGACTAGTACTTTAGATATTCATTTGTTAGTTTCGGGGTTGTACCCCTTATTCTTATACTTGTCGTTAGTAGAGTTTTGGTACCTTGACTTTCAGATTCTAGGTGTTGTTTTCCGCAAATGTTTTGGTAATTTTTTTGTTAAACTTCGGAGTTTATGGGAACTTTATGTTTCTTTAGACATTTAAACATTCTCCTGTATCTTTAAGTGCTTATATTTTCGTTAAGTTGTGTAGTTGGATTGTAGTAGTGGTTCTCCCACCGTAGGGTTAGTGTGGGTGCCAATCACGACGGTCTGAGTCGTGACAAAAAATCAACGAGTCACATTGAAGGGTGGACCATTCAAATTTTAAAAATGCGAAAAAAATCTTTTTTTTATGGAATGTAAGAGAAATAAAATCAAAAATATACAATGAATATAATATCATGTACAAAAAATGAATGCAATGGTTGAAACCAACTTGGAGTGATGCCTTATAAATCTAAGTTTGAGTACAACTTGCGTGAAATTTTTTAAGGCATTTCTTAGAAATTTTGCCCATGTTTCAGCTTTAACAACCTCTGTTATTCAATCTTCTAGCAACTATCTCCTTTGTGAATATTTTGGAGACTTCCTCAAAAAAATTTACTCCAATTTAAACTGTAAAAATATGGAAATCTTATGGAGAACATGACCGAGCTGTTATGGCTCCTACGTATCTCGTAGAAGCAGGAATCAGGTCATACGTAGTTCCAATAGATTGTGACTTGAATGGAAAATGAACTCAGACTATGAATGCTCTAGTGAGAGGTGACTAAGAGTGGATATCAGAGGCGAGGGTGAGTCTTTGGCCTCCTAGATCAGCCTATCATCTTATGTAGATATGTTCGCTTTTCATTTACCTTTGAGACTGCTTGTTGTGGTCCACTTTTGGGACTTGTATTTGTTCATCTTAGACAACTTTGTACTCGTTCCGCTATGCAGGTCCTAGTACCAGCTACCAGCGATGACCGTTCGTGCCATCTTTTGCAACTTGTGGATATCGGAGGTGAGGTGAGACTTTGTCCTCCTAGATCAACCTATCATCTTAAGTATATATATTAGCTTTTATTTTGCCTTTGAGACGGCTTGTTGTTGTCTACTTTTGGGACTTGTATTTTTTTCATCTTAGATAACTCAATCCTCGTCACTTCTAGGTTCTAAGAGGGTTTCTATCGTATATAATTTTGGTTAACTTTAATTTCTGCATTTTCTTATTATTTGTATGATTTTTTATTTGGTTCCACTATTGTACTTACTACTTGTCGTTCTGAGTACGGGTTGGCTTACCTAATAGTGGGTTTTAGTAGATACCATCATGACTCATGAAGTTGGGTAATGACACTTTCATAGTATTTTGGCTTGTTCTTGGTCAAAAATAAGCAATCCAAACAATAATCAATCATTAATGGCCTATTTATTTACCTTGATTACTAACAAATCTCAACCCCGACCAAAATGTGATCATCTTCCCCAACTTAGCTCTCCTTCCCATCATGAATTTATGCTCAAAACTTTCCCCCAATGTTTATTTCAATCCCCGAGCCTACACCCTGGGCAAGACTGGCACTGGAAAACCATTGTTGGGCCCAAGCGAACCCTTGGCCTGGCTTAACACTTAGCGGAAGACTTACTCATAATAAAAGCTTTTTAAAAGTAAATTGTAACACAAAGATAACTCATAATGTTTTATAAATAAGCATTCAACTTAACTGAAGTGGCAACTCAACCCTTAACATAGCAATTGAAAATGAAATACTATTGAACTATAACTATCCGTCTATGAAGGGATGTCGGGACAAGACCCCTGATCATCCTAACAACAAAAATAATAAAACAATATAAAAAGGGATCCTCCTGAAAGTTAAAAGGCTCACCAACTGACTCTGAATGCTCAATTGGATCAACGAAGCACTGGATCATAAAACAATCCAGGCTAAATGGCATCAGTACATTGAATGTACAAGCATGCGAAGGGAATTCTAAGCAACACATAAAGTTGTTAAATGTGTAGGCAAAATCTGGTTGGTATAGAAAATGGAAAAGAAGCTGCAAAATTATGATGATTCAAAGTAAAGTTCACGGTCAACTTCACGGACCGTGACCTTCATTACGGTCCGTGGTTGAGCTCGTGAAAGTGAAGTAGTGCTGGCCTTGAGAAGATGAAGAGGAGTAATAACTAAGTGACAACCACGAAGCGTTCCACGGGTCGTAGCTCTTACCACATACCATGGTACCTACCGTAGAGTTGAACCATTGTGAAAGCAAGGAAAAGTTGGAAGAATGTTGGAATCAAGTGAAGACCACAAACGCCATCACGGGTCGTGGTCCTCACTATGAACCGTGGTGCAGTCCATAGTCCTTGTTCCAACAAGTAGCATTAAAGACCCAAACTTTGGGAAGTCCAAGGGAAGACCACAGAGGGCTTCACGGATCGTGAAGCCCTAGACGGGTCGTGGTAGTGGCCGTGAAAAGTCCCGACAATTCAGTCCTAGTTCAATTAGGACTCATTTTTAACATTCTATTTTGAACTACTTTAGGTCCTTTTTGAATGATCATTCAAGATCTGACATTTTAAGACTAAGAACAAGAGTATTACTGGTAGCTTTCGATTGTTAGATTTTGGGGATTATTGTTATCAGTTTGAAACTCGAATTCAGACTAACAGGTTATCAAAGTGATTGCTGATTTGCTAATTATTTTCGTAAGTCTTTCTCAATATGTCTTCATTCCTAATTACAGATTGTTTATGTGAAAGCATGAGTGGCAAAATACCACGACTGGGGTTGTGGATCTATGGCGATATTCTAGTTGCGATTCCGTAAAATGAGTTAAAGGCAGTCTGTGTTTATAACCTGTAGTTTTTAGCTTTCAATATCATTTTAGTTTAGTGAGTGCATGCATTAGACGAACATGTATCTGGTATTTGTTCGAGAGAAAAATACCGGTTAGGAAAAAGCTAAATTAAATTAACAAATTGGAGTTAAAGCTTGAGTTCGAGAGAAAAGATCTTTAACACCATATCATTTTAAGCAAGGTTCAATGTTGGTAACACTCTAAGGTCGAGAGAATATGAGTAGTCATTATCTGATTAGACTGAGAAGCATTAGATAAATTTAACTCACAAAGATTTTGTAAACATTGATTTGCCTGACAATCAAATTAACGAGGAATACTAGAGCTAATGTTATGGTGAACACAATCCTGGTTTCTCTTAATTAACTGAATTAACTTTACAACGAGGTAGTCTGTTAATCGTAATTCTGGATTTTGACGGCAAGTGTTGGTAATTAGAACAATTCAACCAAACCCAATTTACTTTATGTTGTTATTTGCTTAGGAGATAATAACAACATTTGGATAATCGAGATAGTAAAACCTTATTTGTAAATAAATTCTCTGTGGGATCGACTTCAACTCTAGTTGAGCTCTCTAAATTGACAACGACCGTTTACACTTCTTGTTCGAAGTGTAAGTTTGGACGTATCAGAGACTTGAGTTTATGAACTCGTTCCCATATCGTTACTCAATACTACTCCCAAATATACTCAGCTCATATGTTTAAAAACATAACTCTTTCTGTGGTTTGAGATTTTTACTCAAAAACTAGCTCAAAACTCTCTTGGAAATCGGTGTTTCCTTTCTTGTTTAAATGTGAAAATATTTACTCTTTGGGAATACTTAGTTCCCATATAATATTTTAAATAAAAGGAACTTCGCTCTTACTCTTACTCAACCCGATGCTCAATTTTAAAAACATTTGTAAAAGTCTTTTTGAAATGACTATAAGAACTCTCTAGACTTGGCTCTTAACTTTCCTTGAATTTGAATTTATGGATTCAAGGTTATGATTTATAGATGATTTCCAGATGTTTAGAAGTCATTTGGAGTAGTTTGAATCGATAGAAATGTTAGTACACTTTAGAAGGATTCAGACGGGCTAAACGATAAAAAATGGGTGGGGGCAGGCGACCATGACGCACTACTGGCGCGGGGCGCCGTCCCCAAAAGTTCAGAGATTGGTTTCTAGCGCACTGCTGATGCACCGCCCCAGCCTCCTTGGTGCATCTGTGGTGCGCCGAGCTAGCCCCTCCCCAGGTGACCCCGACAAATTTTTCAACTCATTTTTTGATATCAATTCGATTAAATTCGATTTGTTTTCTCAATATCTCCTTAGATTCAGATACCCAAAACATGTACACAAGAATCTACTCATAAACGACTCAAAAATCGACACTAACTCCTCAAGAAACTCCACAATCCCATCAAATCTCAAGAACGAAAGCCAATTTCAAGAACACAATCCAAGATCATCAACTTTCAACTTTCTAGAATGAATTTCGCTGAAATAAACATGGTTGGCGCATGGGTGAACGAACTCAACGCTATGAAAGTCTCATATACCTCGTAGGGATTAACCCATGGTGAAATCTGCAACCAAAATCACAAGAACTTGACGAATCTTGACCTTCCTCCTTTTTTCTCCTCTTGAGTTCTTTCTCTAAAAACCCTAGCGTGAAATTTGAGTGCGTAAACTGAACCAATTCAGTTTAAACCCCAAATAACTTACTAAAAATGAATTAAGCTAATTAGGTAATGAAAAGACCAAAATAAACCTCTAAAATTCGGGTGACTTTCCTTATTCAGACAGCCCAACTTCAAACGGGTATATCTCCCTCATACGAACTCAAAAGTTAGCAAACCGGTGGCGTTGAAAATATAATTCAAAGACCTTTCATTTGATATCTTGTAACTCACCTAAATCATCATATACTAAGAGTTATGGTCATGTGAAATTGACCCAAAACTCATACTTAACATAACTTGCCAAATTTTAGATTTTCATTATTTCCAAAAATAGTACTTTCTAATTCTAGCTCTTTCAAATAGTGGGATGTTACAGTTAACCAACTAGTTTCTAAGGCTTAACAGACTATTAAAAAGATCAGGGAGTAAAATTCTTACAATTACATGTGATTTTCATGGGAAAACAAATGTATGATGCCCAAAAATGCCCTATGTGATTTCAAGAACTCAAATACAGAAAAAGAGGTTTTGGGCCATTTTATGCATAAAATTCCAATGGGAATTTCATCAGTGCGGTTGGCTTTAGAATGTTGAGTTTCGTCTAGAACTACCCTTCGTTTGGATCCCGAGGCTTCCTGGTTAATTCTGAGTCTCCTTGTGAATTTTCACTCAAATGAAGTTCTGTTGTGGGACCTAATTTTTACCGAGATGATCTTGTATGGGAATTTTGACTACTTCACAACGTCTGGATTATTGAATTTAGTAGGGTTGTATATCTTGTGTGAGTGCATGGGGTTTTGACCGAATTTGGAACACCCTATTGGAGATTCCCAACTTACCAAAACCAATAGATGTGCATCAGCTGGTGCAGGGTGATTTTCCCTTCGTGGTCGTGTGCCCCTTGGTTGAGATCGTGAAGGCCTAGGCCTAAGTTGTCACAACTCGAGCCTACACCCTGAACGTGGCCAGCACTCAAGAACCATTGATGGCCCTCAAGAGAAACCTCATCCTGGCTTAATACAAGCAGAAGACTAACTCAAGCATACATAAGCATCAAATGTAAAGAAACGTTTAAAAACAGTTACTGAATTTCACAACTTCGCTGAATATACTGAGTATGAAACATAAGTTTTAAATAAAATATCTAAAACTGAAAGACTCTCAAAAATGATCTATCTATGAAGCCTCTACTATGTATAGACGAGTGTCGGGACAAGACCCACGACTACTCAAAATGTTACTAATACTAACAGCTTATAAAATTGGAGTCATCCGAAAGAAATGAGGTCTTACTCAAAAGCAGACGAGCGAATAAAGTGATCTCAACATACTCTTGTTGAGAATCCTAAGAACCTGTACATGCATTATTAAAAGATGCAGGTCGAATGACATCAGTACATTAAATGTGCCTTCTTTTCATATTTCATTGACCTCTGTTTGTGTCTAGATTCTATCTTATCAGATTGTTTTTACCTTTCTTGCTCGGTTGGCCTATGATGCCTACTGAGTACCTTTGCTTTGGTACTTATGCCACACTATATCTCTTCGTGATGAAAGTCCTAGTACCAGCTACCAATGGTAATTTCTTGTGTTGTCTTTTGCAACTTATGGATATCAGAGACGAGGGTGAGCACTTGGCATCGTGGATCAGCCTGTCTCTTTCGGTATATATGTTAACTTGTCTTTTGCCTATGAGACGGCTTGTTCTCATCCACTTTTAGGACTTGTATTTATTCTTGTTAGACAAATTTGTACTCGTGGCTTCTATATTCTAGGAAGGTTACCTTTGTATAGAGTTTTTAGTTTGCTTCCATTTCTATCTTTTCTTATTGTTAGTGTTATGTTCTGTATAGTTCTACCCTTGTACTCATTACTTGTCGTGACATTTGTTGGGTAGAATGATCATAGGGTGACCTGGGGTTAGGATTTTGATATATTCAGGGTTTAGTTAGGCCATTGTTTGTTGATTATTGTATTTCAATACTTTTTTTACTTAAATAAGCAAAAATTCATAACAAAGGGAAATATATGTTCTTTAGAGCATTCAAGCATACTTCGAGATAAGTGATAGTTGTTGTTTCACATTTATGATATATGTGCTTGTTAACAGTGTCGTTAGTAATGCATGCATGATATATGATTAGATAACTTGGTAAGATATAATATTTAATGAATATTGTTGTTAATCGCATGCAATGGACATTTTGCATGAATCTACATGTGTGATTGTGATTAATTGTGTTATGATTGTGCTATGTGTTGATGATTGAAAACAGGTACCACGCTGATACACTGACATTTGGAACAAGTGTTACGTCTGTACACTAACATCTGAAATGGGTATCACACTGGTACAATGGGAACGGGTACCACGTTTGTACCCTAGCTTGCATACAAAATACTATGTTGATACATGAAGTTGGGAATGGGCACTATGTTGGTACACTAACAGTTTATATCTGTGGGTTTCAAGAGAGACCCGAACTAAATTGTTGTGTTTTGAAAATTCACGACGTTATGCATATTAATTAGGGGTCAAGATTGTAAGTTTAGGCTATGTTCTACTTATGTTTGTAATAGGATATTATGTTCTTTACTGAGTTATGGTTGCATGTTCATATTTCATATACTAGAACTAGATGATGATCCTACCAGTACATTGTGGTTGTGTATTGGTATAACACTTTCTCAATTTGATGCTTTTGTATGCTTGAGTTAGTCTGTCGTTTGTAGTCAACCAGAATGAGGGTTCTCATGGGGACCAACAATGATTCTTGATTGTCGGCCATATCCAGGGTGTAGGCTCTGTTAGGGGTGTACAAGTCAAACCGAACCGACGAACCAAATCAAACCGAAAAAAAAATGATTTGTATGGTTTGGTTTGGTTTGTTTGGCGGTTGAAAAAATAAACCGATCACTCTTGGTTTGGTTTGGTATTAAAAGAAAAAAAGTCAAACCAAACCGACATAATATATATATGTGTGTGTATATATATATATATATATAATTTTATTTATAGATAAAAAATATTATTTATTGTCTACTTTGTTAATATATTTTTAGTTAGTTTATAGTTTTCAATGTTTATATATTTTATTTCAAATTTGGGCTTTTAAAATTTTGTAAATATTATATATATAATTTTATTTTATTTATAGATAAAAAAAATGTTATTTATAATCTACTTTGTTAATATATTTTTAGTTAGTTCATAGTTTTCAATGTTTATATATTTTATTTCAAATTTGGGCATGTAAAATTTGTAAATATTTTATTTTGTATTAAGATCCGAAGTTACAATTATATTGTTATAGTTTTTCAAATTCGAAGTTGACAATTTACTTTGTAAATATTTCGTTTTGTATTCAGTTTGATTGTATCCTTTAATCTTATTAATTTAACATAATGAACGTTGATATTTCAAAACAAATATTTTTTACTCATGTGAATTTTACCGTTTTTACGAAAATTTCTATTGATTTAACATTTCTTAAGTTTAGCTTATCACACAGGTAAGTGAAAATATATTTGATCACATTTTCAAACATCGTATAGTTGTAAAAAATCAAAAAACCAAAAAAAATCCGAAAGAACCGACTAAAACTGAAATCGAAAAAACCGACTTTGCGTGGTTTGATTTGGTTTTTAGATTTAATAAACCGACATAATTGGTTTAGATTTTTTTAATGAAAAAATAAACCAAACCGACTTATGTACACCCCTAGCTCCGGTCATGAGACAATCAAATAACTTGCAATGCTCTTGATGAAAAGCAATGTAACTTTATAAATTTTTCCTTTTATTTTTTTCCTTTCGATTATATATACATATTTGATTAAAAAAAAATTCAACGAAGCCATGTCATGTGACAACCTAAGTCTAATGTAAATCAGCCACACACGAAAGAATAATTTCATGAAAAAAGTGCAAAAAATCAAACATATATGTAAACTCACTTATTTAATGAAATAATATTAATTTCTGAATGGAGCTTCTTACAAGAACACCTTAATTTTTTTAATCACTTATTCTCGGCTCACCATCACGACACCTTAATTTTTTTAAGGAGAACTTGAGAAGCCACACCGAGCTTTCAAATTTCAAATTAAGGACCTCTACATTTGCGTACATTTATTGCGAAAAACCATTGAATACAAAATGATGAATCATAATATATATATATATATATAGTATTAAATATTATTGTAAAATGCAAAAATTGAAAATAGTAACCAAAAAGACCATTGTAACTAATTTTGTTATATTAGTTATTGTAATGTTAAATCATTCGCAAATGATAGCTAAATTATGAGTCTTTGAAATTGATAGTAAATGTCCGCCTCTTAAATAATGATTTCTAAGTGTCTACATATTAATTTTTATAGATGAAATAAAGAAAAACAAAAAAAAAACCCAAATAAACTAGAAAAAAAAAAGATAAATGTCAAAGTTTGCCACTGAGAGGTGTCGCATGACTCTTATTTATTTATTTATAAATATATATATTTACTTTTTCCTAATTTTACAATTCTTGATTTATTTTTATTTTATATTCAATATATGTTTCTAGTGTCCGTACTAATAATCATAAGGTTTTGTTAGCATTCATAATAGTACAAAAAATATAATTATTTATTTAGAATTACACCAATATCAAATAACAAAATATATATTATAATAATATTAATAAAATATAATGAAGCAACCTCAATTTTATTGAATGCATATGTCTATGACTTTATTACATTTTATGAAGTTTTTCTTTCAAAAGCTAACTCTTTTGTTGCATTGAGTTTGAGTGTAGCGAATGTATTTGGAGTATTTTGAGAATCTGGAGGGGTAACATTGTGTGGTGGATTTGGTCCTGTAGGAACTGTGCGCATGGATTGAAAAGTTTTTAACTTCATTAAAGATCGAAAAATCTCTTTGACTTTTAAAGATTTGGTTGAAATGTTTTCAATTCTGATAGCTGCAACTTCTACTGATGTATTTAGAAGGAGAAGAACAACAATAGATACAAAAAGATTGAAGTTACTCACGATGAAACTGAAAATAATATGTTTTTGTTTTTCATGTGTTAATTGCTTTTATGCTTCATTCTTTATATAGTGTTTCAAACCTTTTTTTTATGGTCTCAATAGAATAAATTGACATAGATTTTCTAACCAAAAAGTAACAAATATGGTTAGTTACCTTAGTAAAGAGATTTATGTTATCTTCAATAGAATAAATTGACATAGATTTCTTACCACAAAGGTATCAAATATGGTTAGTTTCCTTAGGTAAAAGATTTATGTTATCTCAAATCAAAATTATCATGTTACTGTATACATTTGATAAACAATTGATTAAAATCTTTTTTTATACAATTTGGGCAAAAATTCATTTGTCATTGATTCATTGGTTACTTTTTATTTTTACTCAAAAATCATTATTTAAGAATTGTTTTTTGACACAAATGGCAAATGTCATTGTTTAATTTGTCACTTTACACGTCATTCACTAGTGTAACACACACACCTCATATAATTTTGTTGATTGGGAAAAAAAGTGTCAAAATTGCACAACGTGTTCCTACATGAGGTGTCTAAAATGAACATTGTCCAGTTAAGGTGTCTAAGTGAAACTTCGTGCCAACTTTAAGGGATTGCCGATGGATTAGCCCATTTATCCGTGATTCGAGGTCCATTAGTGGCGTATTTCCCAAACTTTGATGATTTGGACTTGATTTCTATAATCTGAGGGCCGTTAGTAGCGTATTTCTCAAACTAAGATAATTTGAACTTGATCTTCATAATTTGAGAGCCGTTAGTGGTGTATTGCTCAAATTAAGATGATTTGGAATTGATCTAAGGATATTTCATGAGTTTGCGAAATATTTGAGATTTTGATCTTAAGAGAATTTAGTATCCTTTATATAGGCATGAACTAGGTTTACGGTTGATTAGACTCCAAGAATTCTAATTGAAATTGAACATGTGTAAAGTCCCAATTCGAATTAAACGCTTCGTAGAGTTCCATAAAATTTCAATGTCTACAACATAATTAGATATAGACATTTTAATTTTCTTACATAAATAATTAAAAAAAAGTATTATCTTCAACATTTTTTTTAAGCAAGCGCCATTGATATTTGAATTACGTCACAGCTGGTTGGCCCCGTAAATTTGACCAAATAATACGTCCCTTTTGTTTCCACAATTTTCTAAATGTCCAAATTTTGAAACTTCACATTTCTCTCTCTAATAATAAAATAAAATAAAATCAAAAAATTTAAAAGTACTCCCATTTTGTAGTGAAGTGCACACTTTTGCTAAATTACAAAGGAAAGACAAAAATAGGTAACGTCTACTCCTACCTATTTGCCATGTCATCACTTTCTTAATAAGCAAGCTATTTATTTTATATAAAAAATACTAATATTTATCTTGTTCATTGACGTGTCACACACGAAATATTTTAGTCCTAAAATTTTTTATTTATTATAAATATAAAATATAAATAAATACTTCATTTGTTCCTATTTAATTATCATCATTTTAGATTTTTGCGTTTTTTAAAAAATTAGGTAAATTTATCATTGTACCTAGAGGCGGAGCTATAGTCATCACAAGATATCCAACTAGACATCCTTCGCTAAAAAATGACGTTGTATATATATGTCAAATTCTATATTTAAATTATATATATTTAAACTTGGATATCCTTGACAAAAGTTACGCCTTTGACGTAGTGATAATGAGTGTCCATTCAAATCAAGAAGTTGTGATTCCAAACACAAATAACACAATGTTTTTTTGTTTTATTTGACTGTCACAAACAGTTATTCTTGGACACTATTGATAAAAAAAATTGGCTCCGCCACTAATTGTACCCATATTTAGTGTTATCTTGAAGTCAAACTTCCAATAAATAAACATAAATTGATTTATCTTGATTAATTAAATTGACTAATGAAAATAAATTGATTATTTAGTTTTCCTATGTTGGTCAAATTTATACTTTCAAGATTATTAACTTTCAAATAATTTTTTTTACCATGGATGAGATATATCATGTCATAGTTGTATGAGGAATTTTTTTAATAGATTAAGTATATTTTAGGTCTCATGTCTTTGACCCCTTTTTTTAAAAAATGGGACCCAATAATTCACTTGACAAATTCTAACAAAAACCTTATACAAGTTTTGTCTCCCACATCATATCTATCTCTCATCCATCATAAAAAATTTCAACTTGCTAGGGACAATAGGGCAAAATAAGAAAAATAATGATATTTATGTATTGATTTGCTAATAACATATATTAAAAAAAAAAATATTTTTAGTAAAAATGATATATAAATAGAAAAGGAAGAAGTAATTGATTTTGGACAGGTTTGTTTTGGTAATTATAAACAAGGGATACCAAGAAATGAGAAAACGAAAAAGGGAGACGCATTTTCAAAACGTCATTTTTCTTCGTAGCAATTGCTATTAATAACAAGTGATGCTATTTAATTAGAATACTTTTGACTTTTAGTGATCAAATGCAATGACACGTAATCCTAGTTTTTTTTTAAAAAATAAAATAATTATTTATAATAGATCCACATTTTATGATTAGTTTGAGGGGAAGTATTTAGGTAAATAAGTTTTTGAGATTTCAATGATAAAATACAAATTTAATACACTGCTGTTCAATCAATTGAAATGGTATTATTGTTTTAAAAAATAAATATTTCGTATTGGATAATGTGAAAATCATGGTTGAATGAAAATATACTAATTGTTTCATTATTAAAATGATGTAATTGAAACACAATATATAATATTAAGCTTGACAAAGAACTCTAGTATTCTAACATTATTGTGGATGGATTTGTTCTTTCCATCTCTATCACCACTTAATTCAACTACTTGAATTCCTTTAAGTCCACGAGTTGAATGCATACCATATTTCATTAAACATACCTAAATGCTATATGTTACCTACTGTAAAGATATCTCAAAATTTGAAAGTTAGTTAATATTTTCCTAACAAATAAATTTCCGTGAGAACAATTTAAAAGTGAATATTTCCTCAACACATGTTATAATGTGTTTTTAGTTTCGACACCCCATTAAGAATTTCACTCGTCCTAGAAAGTAAAAGGCGTTTCATTAAGGCCTCATTAAGGCATGAAATGAAGTAGAATTTTTTTATTTGAATATGCAATTTAAATTTTGAGTAAATTCCTTAGATTGCTACCTATATTTGAGAATTTGCCTAATAATATCACTTTTGTTTCTTTTAGGACCACAATATCACTCAACTATTCATACTTTCCTCAAAATATACACCTCTCTCCTAATGAGATGTCATATCACATTTTTTAAAACAATATAATAAAAGCTTGTTTAATGTCTCTATAAGCAATTTCTTTTAGGTATGCAATTGAAACATTTACACCATTTTTGAATTTTATAAAAGGTAATAAAATTTTAAATTAAAATTAACTATTATTTATTTGTTAATATTTTAAAAAACTAATTATAAAAATTTATTATCATATTTATTTGAGTACATTAAACTAAATATTATTAGTACACAACCTTTTAGTTATGATGTCAAAATATTATTTATATAATTGACATAACAATTTGAAATCCCAAATGTCATTTTTTTAATGAAAATTTAAGATCTGAAATCATAATTTAATATCGCATACCAAACATTAATTTTAAATTACGATCCTGAACCGCAAGTCCAAATGCCTATTAAGTTATCCTTATTTAATATGGTGTCTTGGTTATCTCCAACCTCATTTATCTAAGGAAGGAAGGATAAATTTGAAAGAGAACAATTAACACTCTTATTTAGGCAAAAAATTATTTATTTTGATTATAAATATAAAAGTTAAAATTTAAAAATACCCTATAGAATGAAGTATAAATATTTAGGTTGTCCCACTAAAATTTCACTAAATTAATAATCGGTAAATTAATAATTTCTCTAAGATAATATTTTCCTCTGGTTCCGACTTGAGCCAATGAAAAAAAATCACTCACTTTAACAAAATAATATATTTTTAGAAGACCTTTATATAAATATATGGTTCCATTAATAGTATAAATTAATAATTCTTTAAAATTACAAATATTTCTAAGACAATTTATAGTGAAATATGACTTTATGTGTTTTGTTTTTGTTAAAATTTAAATCTAGTTAAAACTCATCTCTAACTTTTCTTATTGCATCCAAAAATTTTGGTATTGCCACAACTGCAAATCTTTTTGAGTGCACGTGGAATGATCTCTTTTATACTCACATGATGCTTTACTCATTTGATATGTCATTGTTGATTTTGTCACCTTTTAAATGAGAAACCATGTTTAGATATAGTTTCAAGAAATTTCCTATATTGCTTATAAAGTTATTCTCTCACCATATGTTTTTAATAAAGATACAATGAATAGTATATGATTATTCAGAAACAATGAATATTATGTATAATGAATTTACTTTTACAATGAATCGTTGAATTCTTGAATTTATTTTACAATGAATCATTTAACAAAAAAATATATTACAATGAATTATACACACATTGTACTTTTTTCGGGGATAAAGATACACATACATTGTATTTTATGTATAATGAATTTATTTTTTATATGAATTTAAAATATATGATACATAATTTAGTACGATACAATGATTTTGATGTATTCATTGTACTTTATGAATAATAAATTATTTTTATGTGAATTAAATAAATTAGTAAGATACAATTATTTTGATGATGTAATCTAAATTAGCCTTCATCGAATATCAAAACATTCTTTAAATTAATCAATATTAATTTATCGATTAAATAATACCTTTACAAAATAATAATATTTCATGGTCCCATTTATATTAATTTAGCGAGGTTTTACCAATCCCGAATCACATGTCCCTTACTTATTTAAGGGTCCGTNTTTTTTTTACAGATCATGCATTGAACTTCATACTTTCCGTCAATAGAATTAGGCTTAAGTCTAATAAAATAATCCCAAACAACAGATGTTTTCCTTTTTGCTCGTATCAACGAAGTTGCAGTACTTCGTTCACAAGACTCTTCATTGCCTTCTATCGACATATCACCCTAATTTTACAAATCATAAACAATGAGCCATACATACAAATAACAAAATCAACTCATAGCAGCACAATCAATAAGGTAAGAATATGAAATGAACCAAAAGTTACTTTAGCTTTTCACAGACTATGTCTCTGTGGATCATCCATAGCTATTTCACACTATTGAGGGAACTACTTCTTTGGCCTTCAACTTACCATAGCTCTCTTTCTTCATTTGGGTTTGGAGCAGGTATGCTCAGATAGGCAGGGTTAAGAAGTAGTTGTACCCATGACTAGAAGTTGTATTTACACATGCATCACTAACTAGATCTAAAAGTTGAACTAAAAGAAACAGGTAGAAAGTCTACCATCAAATCAATCAAAACAGCAAAGCAGAGTACCACAGCAACAACAACAACAACAAAATAGAAAAGGAGAAAATAGAGACGGAGACAGAAGTAAAGACGAAGGAGAGAGTCTCACCGGAGAAATCGCCGGAGCTGAGACAATGTTGGTTGATGGAAGACGATGAAAAGCTGAGGCAATTTTGGTTTGTGTCGGTTTCAAATTTCTGCCCTAGTTTTTCTCTTACAGTGAATAGGCCTTTCTATTTACCCATTTTACCCATTTAAGTACCCACATTTTAAATGGGTATTATGAGTTGGACTCATATTTGACTCATTTTAAAAGCATTGGGTACCCAACCCATTTTAAATGGGTAAAAATGAATGGATACCCAGATTTATAACTCATTTTGCCAGCCCTATTAGTAGCTAAGAAAAATATTTTTTAAATTAACGCCACTATAACTAGTCTTGTCCACTTAATATAATGATGATTTGTTATTATTATTAAACATTGATTTGAATGAGGTAGTAATAAATCTGATTAAAACTAATGATTTGGTGAATATAAATGGTAAATGAAGAATTGATTTGAAGTAATTTTTTTAATATGACGAGAATAATCGTTATATGAGATATAGACGATTTAAAAAGTAATGACCTAAATAATAAATTTCATTTACATATGAAACGAATGACTAATAGATATATATATATAAATTAATTGTGGGTTTTCTTTTTACAAAATATAAATTTTGTGGATCAATTTTGATATTTGAAAAATCTCAAATCATGAATTTTTGAAGAATTTAAAATTTCATCTCATTATATGAAATAATGAAATGGAATCATCACATGTCCAAACCAAACGCCTACCTAATATGATGTCTTAGTTATGCCCAAAGTCATTTATCTAAAGAAAGATAAATAAATTTGAAAGAGAACAATTAATACTTTCTTAATTAGTCAAAAATTATTTTGATTAAGGGTGTGTTTGGTATGAAGGAAAATGTTTTCCATGGAAATTGTTTTCCTAGAAAATGTTTTCTTGGAAAACAAGTTGATTTTTGACTTATTTTCTCATATTTGTTTGGTGAGTAGAAAAATATTTTCGAAAAAGATTGTTAGTGTTTGATTTATGAATGAAAAATATTTTTGAAAAATTTATTTTATTTTTACTAGAGTAGAAAATAATTGTTGAAATTGAAAATATTTTTTAAAAACAAACTTAATTTTTTTTTGGGGGTGGGGGTTGG
>NC_064291.1:33374822-33480054 GCF_019186545.1 Solanum stenotomum | reverse complement strand
GGGGGGGGGGGGGGGGGGGGGGGGGGGGGGGGGGGGGGGGGGGGGGTCGAGGGTAAGGGTGAAAAAATGAAATAATATTTTTTAAAAACAAACTTAATTTTTTTTTCTTTTTGAAAGGGGTGGGATAGGGGGGGCGAGGGTAGGAGATGGGGGGGCGTGTAAAAAAATAAAAAATTGAAATTAGAAATATCTTTTAAAAACAACTTTTAATAGTTTTTTGGGAAGGGTGGTGGTAGGGGGTGGGGGTTGGGGTGAGGGTGGGGTAAAAATATTGAATTTAAAAACAAGCTTTAAATTTTTATTTTTTTGGGGAGGTGGTTGGGGGGCTGGTTTGAGGGTAGGGCCCAAATAAATTGATTTTTTCAACATTTTTTTTAAAAATTGGAAGTTAGAAGAGAGTTTTGGAAAATGTTTTCCTTAAGTTTTGAAGGGAAGTCATTTTCCTTAAATTTGAGGAAAATGAGTTAATTTGGAAAATATTTTTCAAAACATTTAACTCAACCAAACATGAGAAAATTGAAAAATATTTTTCGAAAAATGTTTTCCTTCATACCAAACACACCCTAAATATAAAAGTTAAAATACCCTAGAGAATGAAGTATGATTTAGGTTGCTATCCCACTATTAACAAGATTCACAAGTATGGTCATAAACTCATAATAGGTGCTTAAATCCACATGCAATTCAATCACAAAATAAGAAAGTTTTGAAAAAGTAGTACTTCAAAGTGTAAATGTGGAGCTCTAAGTTCCCCATTTAGTAAATATTCTTAAGATAACTCTGGGGAACTGAAGGCCAAAAATTTGGACTCTGTCATATTCTCCATTTTTGGTTTTAGGGCGGGAAGCTGAAAAAATCAACCTCTTCTTCTCTGTTGTTATCGTCCTTTTTTCTTCTCTCTCTAGGGTTTTGCTTATTGCTGAAACCAATTCAAATTTCAAATCCGAAAAATCCCCAAATTTTCACTGAAACCAGTTGTTGTTCTTCTTTCATGCCACTCTAAGCTAATCCAAACCCATAATATGACACTGCGAAAGGGTTCTAATGTATGGGTCGACGACAAAAGTTCCGCTTGGGTTGCTGCTCAAGTGACTGATTTTATCGGTAAACAAGTCCAAGTTGTTACTGAATATGGCAAGAAAGTGAGACGAACACTTCGTTTTGATTTTTCTTTGTTAATTTTGGTCAAATGGGTTGATGGAAAATGTGAGTAAATTTTGTTTTTTTTAGGTATTGTCATTACCGGAGAAGCTGTATCCAAGGGATGAAGAGGCAGACCATGGAGGAGTTGATGATATGACCAAATTGACTTATTTGAATGAGCCTGGAGTTTTAGACAATCTTCAGAGACGATATGGTCTTAATGAAATTTATGTGAGTTGTGAATTTATAATCCTTGGTATTTCTTTTTATATACACACTATCTTCCAACTATATAAATTAAGAAAAAGCTAGGATCTTTTTATTGATAAGAGTGTTCATGTCTACACATAGTTAAGATGCCACTTCTAGCATTAATTACTGTTTTAAGAAGGATGCTTTGGACGTGGAGCAGGGGGACTGGTGTAGTCTCCTGATAGAGGCAGAAGTATTGGGGGGGGGGGGGNGGGGGGGGGGGGGGGGGTGCCGCAACTGATTGTATAGTGTTTAGTTTGAAGGAGGAAGGAAAACAAAAATGCATCAAAATTAAAATAAAAGTTCCTTATCTTATTTCTTGAAGCATTGTGATTCTTTGTGATGAAGTAAATAAAGTTTCCTTTTATGATCCATTTAGAGTTCTAGCAATAAGATAATTAAATTCCAGTATCAACCAGCGCCAATTTTGGTATAGTTCCGGGTTCTACGTTGGCTCCGATAGATGAATAGTAAATCTACCTTGTTCTGAATGTCACTTTGTTATTCGACTAAAATGGGTATTAAGACACTTTACTGACTTTTATTCACTATAGCAGATTGATTTTTCCCCTACACCACTGCAGTGTGTTTGCAATATTTGCTAAAAGTATATCCTTGATAATATTTTGGTGAGGAAAGAATGAAAGCTTTCCTGTGACTGCTTCTAAAATATCTTGATCATGGATTTTGACATATGTTGTGCTTACCTAAATGTTGAACCAAAAGCTACTGTCATCAAATTATGTGCGTTATTTAAGAATCATCGTTCGCCTGGTTGGGTTTCATCTGGTGCATTTTTTGTCTTCATTAGCTTAAATAACCATTTTCTCATATGCTCTAACACCATCATCCTACAGGGTGCGTTGCAACATAATTGATTTCCCCCTTTTTTCCTTAAATAGACATATACAGGAAGCATCTTAATAGCTGTCAATCCATTCACTAAACTTCCACACCTGTACAATGTACACATGATGGAGCAATATAAAGGAGCTCCGTTTGGTGAGCTTAGCCCTCATGTGTTTGCTGTGGCTGATGCATCATACAGGTTTGTTGACTTGTCATTTGGGGATTGGTGACGTTTACGTAAAGTGAATCAATTAGTGATTTGTTTTTGCTCAAATATTCCTTGTTAGGGCTATGATGTCTGAGAACCAAAGCCAATCTATATTGGTTAGTGGCGAAAGTGGAGCAGGGAAAACAGAGACCACAAAGTTGATAATGCAATACCTTACCTATGTTGGTGGTCGTGCTGCTGCTGATGACCGAACAGTTGAACAACAAGTTCTCGAGGTACTGCTGCTTACTGGTTTTATAGGCAAAACATCAAAGGGTGATTCTGTTTGCAACTTTAGGAATTTCAATTATTAGGGTCCTTTCTATTATTTTCTTCGAAGGGTGTCAATTTTTGTTCGGCATGTCGACATAGAGCGTCTCCCACTATGACTGATTGCTTGGTGATCTATTAGCTTCATTAGAATGCCTTTTTCAATTACTTCATCTCGTATACTATTTTTTCAAGGACTATTGTTGGCTCCGTTAGTGAGAGCAACTTTTATTTTTAATATTAAAAAAGAACTTGAAAGTAGCAGTCAGGTATGACTTATTATTCACCAAACACCAAGAAAGTACAGATAATATTCTTCTTTATGAGCTATGGAGGAAACTAGCTATAGTTTTTTCTTCAACTTCACACATATGACATCTATTTTACAGTAAAATACTCCACTTCATTAGGTTATCCTGTGAGAGGCAAATTTTGTTGATTGCAATCCACCAAAAGTGTGCCACCTTAGGAGGTGCCTTGCTTTCCCAGATTGCCTTATACATTCACCTCTCCCTGTTGTATAGAAAATAATATTTTATAGCTAGATTTGGCAGTATAAATACCTTTATTATCATTTATTGACTCTAACATGTCATTGCGTTCATTAATCCATTCCTTCTCCAAATTGGGACCGTCCTATTTCCAATTTGACAAGTTTCTTCTTCTTATTGTAAATAAATTCCTTTCTCAGATCCGCTATAGTTGCATGCAGTGCACTACCAAGTATAATATATTGGGGTCTTTTTCTCTCACTATGAATCACTCAATAACTTGTTTTCTATGCCCATTTTCAATTTTGAATTGTTTGAGAGTCTTGACTTCTGGCTAAAGGCTTGTTATATACTTTCACAGTATCCATCTTCATGAGGGGTTTGTGCCTCCTTAGTATGTGATATTATAAAAAAATCACGTACTTCTCAGAACCACATTAAGGGAGGAAAAATGTTACAATACGTTTTGAGCCTCGCCTTAGGGCTTACAC
Organism: Solanum stenotomum; assembly: GCF_019186545.1. Classification (NCBI taxonomy): domain Eukaryota; kingdom Viridiplantae; phylum Streptophyta; class Magnoliopsida; order Solanales; family Solanaceae; genus Solanum; species Solanum stenotomum. The sequence continues at coordinate 33,476,350 of NC_064291.1, read as the reverse complement.
GCGCTTAAAGAGCACTGATAAGGAGAAATAAAGAGACATATCCTCTATGGTTTTTGCTCTCATCTGACTGAGATTGGAGCATAGTTCAGTTTTAGATAATTCCCAATAGTCCATCTATTGTTACTTTGGAGGATGTTTTAGTCCAGACTTCTATGCATCTCAATTGCACCCGAGGTAACATCTCCAGAAACTTATTGGATGGCGGTTGAGTCTAACAGTTTGCCGAATGCACCCACGAAAGAAAAGAATAGAGGTCAAAGCATTTCACATATGGTGTTGGGGGATGTCATATGAGAGAAACCTGTTGGTCGCTTCATGATAGATCTTCATGATAGATCTGCATGCAATAATGAATGTTCCCGTCAGGAAGCTAATGTGGCTCAGACTGGGAGGGACGGCATCCTTCCTTTTCCAGATGTAAAGAACCAAACATCTTATTCCATTACCAGACCAAGAATCCACCTTCCTCTTACACATGAATTAACTGCATTCTTTCTTCATCCAATATGCATATGACACTCTAAAGTTCGTTGAATATATTGTAGTGTCCTTTACTTTCATTGCTACAATTAGTTTCTTGCCTAGTCTTCTGTCATCATCAAATCAAGTTCTAATGTGAATTCGGTTGTGATCGCTACCTCAATTCTTGTTGCTTGGAGATCATCCTCATGGTTCTTTTTTCAGTGCCCCCCCCCACCCCCCATTTTTATTTTTTGCAAGTTCCATTGATGGTTGAATTTGGGTTGATTATATGTTGCTAATTCTTAATCCTTTTTCACTTTTGGTCTAGTCTAACCCATTGCTGGAGGCCTTTGGCAATGCACGTACTATTAGGAATGACAATTCAAGGTGTGTTTTCAACTACTAATGGTGGTCTTGCTAACATGTATCATTTGATGCAATCAGTGCTGTTCATTATTTTAGCAGTGAAGGTGGTTTTGTTGTCTTTTTTAAGAGCATTGTTTTGTCCTTTATATGAAATCTCTGCTTGTCTTGTCTTTCACCTTCTTACAATGAAACTGGTTATTTCTAGTTTGTTGGAATCTTTGAACTCATACTTATTCAGTAAAGTGATATCGAACATAGGGAAATTGTTCTTGAGGTCTATTGAATTATGATTAATGCCTCTTATCCTTGTTTCTTGCAGTCGTTTTGGCAAGTTTGTTGAGATCCAATTTGATGCAAGTGGCAGAATATCTGGAGCTGCAATTAGGACTTATCTTCTGGAGAGATCTCGTGTTGTTCAGCTAACAGATCCAGAGAGGAATTATCACTGCTTTTATCAATTATGTGCATCTGGAATGGTATTTTCTACCCTCTGTGTGCTCAGTTATGATGTTTAATTCATGATATTCTTTATGTCCTAGGTGAAATGTGTGTTCTAATATTCTTTTCCCTGTGAGTGTATTAACTTCAATGTGGTGACATTGATGTGCACATTTAAATTGTTCTAAGTGGCCAAGTTATGCGATTTGACCATCAGAGAAAGTTTAAGGTTATTTCCTTTCTATGTTCTTACTTCTTCAGGATGCTGAGAAATACAAGCTGGGTCATCCTAGTGACTTTCACTACTTGAACCAGAGCAAAACCTATGAGCTAGATGGAGTTAGCAATGCTGAGGAGTATACCAAGACAAGGAGAGCTATGGATATTGTTGGAATTAGTCAGGAGGAACAGGTTCTGCAACTGTTGTTTGTTATCCTAATCAGTATTTCTGTATTTAGTAGCATTCCTATTCTACTTCACTAATTACTACATGGCATCGCTCTTTTAATAACAGGAAGCAATATTTCGTACCTTGGCAGCCATTCTACATCTAGGAAACATAGAATTCTCTCCGGGCAAAGAACATGATTCATCAGTTATAAAAGATGAAAAGTCTAGGTCTCATTTACAGATGGCTGCTAAGCTTTTTAAGTAAGTGGTTCTTCTTCTCCTCCTCCTCTTCCTGGCAACACATTTAAGCTTTTTGTTTCTCTGATTTACTGATGATTTTGCTGGTTGATGAATGATTATCATGTCCTTTATCATCTCTTTGATGATCTTTCTCCCTTGACAAATAATTATATATTGCCCGCTCTCTTAAGCTTCTTCGGCTCTCAGCGAACGATGCTTTTTTCTCTCTTAGAATAATGTTCATTACTCAATTTTGATTTGTACAGTTTGTATCGGTGAAATGGTTGTGGTACACTCAATATGTCTCTCTGTTTTATGTAGTTGGCAATTCGTTATAATGAATATGTCATCTTCAATAGTTATTGCAATAGCTCTTCATTTTTTTTCTTGCTTTTCTGTTCTGTATTGGCATTATTCCTGATTTTAAGACATCTTAGAAAAAATATTTAGGAAAGGATAGCACTGTGTATGTTGTCTTATAGGATAGGACTAATTTATGGGTTTTTATTTTAACTTTTGCTTGATAATAATTTTTCAAAAAATGTAGCCTAGGGGACGTGAAGATTCAAACTCAGAACTCTCAAAAAGAGGGTAGGTAACTGGAGTTTTGTTGAACTGTAAGACTGGTCTCCCTTATTCACCATGCTTGGATTTAGTGGTATTTGTATCGCCTTGAGGGATTGCTGACTTCTGTTTATCTTTACCTTCTTTACATTTCTTGTCTTGGGACTTCAGTATTGATATTATTTGAAACCTTTCAAGCTCTGTCGTATTGCTTTATAAGGGTGTTAAGTTTCCTGTTTTACTTAACGTCTTGACAGTCCAACTGATCCCCAATTCCTCTTTCTCTAAAGGTGTGACGTACAACTGTTGGTGACCACACTTTGTACAAGATCAATTCAAACTTACGAAGGAATCATCATTAAGGCTCTTGATTGTGGTGCTGCTGTTGCAGGACGTGATACTTTAGCGAAGACTGTTTATGCCCAATTATTCGATTGGTAACCCAAAATCCTTTACGGCATCCAATAGTCAATGTTCTACTTATATAAGTTGATTATATAAGAGTATTGTACATCGCTTGCTTGTTTCAGGTTAGTTGAAAAAATCAACAGATCTGTTGGGCAAGATCCTGATTCCCTGATACAAATTGGAGTTTTGGATATATATGGATTTGAATGCTTTAAGCAGAACAGGTTAGTTACATGTTATTGTTTTTGCCTATTGTATTCTTTTGAAACATAATGTAATATAGCGAACATAACAGATTGCTGCGTTACTTAAAGGTGGAAATAAAGGTTATTTGGAGCCCTTCTAGAATCAGATTCGTAAATAGACACCCAGAAGCCATGGATCAATTATTTCTCTCAAGCCTCACTTTTCAACATTGCATCCTCTTTACTGCTGTTATTGTGAAATTTGAGCCTTCTGTAGTTGTGCAATGTAACTTAAATTAGTCATTGGGTAAAAGATAAGAGCTCAAGATTGTAGACATATGCTTCTTCACAGCTGGTAAAGGACATGCACATATTTTCGGGAAAAACATGCTATGAAATATATGGAAGGCAATCCATTGTTGAGCTTGGTTGATGTTTAGCACCTAAGAGAAGTGATTTGTATTTTAGATGTGAGCTCACAAGCCTTTATTGGAATGCTATAAATGCTTTACTGGAGGCTTAATTGAATTTTGATAAGTACACGAGCTTCCTGACAATGATTGAAATTGTTCTACAAATAATGTTTTAGAATAGCATGATAGTTGGCTATGAAAAATCTTTAATTAATCTGGTATTACATAAACATTTCTCAGCGTAAATTGGAGATGAGAGGTTGTGAAGTTATTGGATGTTCATAAATGGCAAAGTCTTGGAGTTATTTTGGAAATATCTAATCACTTTAGCCTCTGAGTATTGTCTTCCTGTTTGGTCCACAATATAGTGGCCTGTTTGTTGAGTTGGTTCTTTCCACAAGCTACGAGTTTGAAACCAATTAGCCTATCATGTGCAGTCAATATGTGTTTAAAGTTGGAGAATTTTTGCATTTCGCGTCAAAACCCATATGGGTTATGTCTTTTGCTTCATTTTAGGCTCTATGGACTAAATGTTTGAGTGACCCAAAAAAAAGAGAAGAAAAACCAGTTTCTGGCGTCTTTACTAACATATAAGATTGTCGTGAAAATTCAGTGCTTTTTGATTATTTATCACACTTGTAGAATCCACAAAAATCATGGTGGTAAAGGGCTAAAGGCCTCCAATTTTTGAAGAAGAAAGGAATCCAAAGAGAATTTTGGCTAAATGGATACAAATTATAGAAGCTAGGAAACTTAAGAATAAGGGAATCAGAAACTGGAGCCATGAGGGTTGAAGCTTTGATTAACTATTTGTGCTCTCTTTCACCAAGGATGAGCTGCATCCTTACGGTTTGAGGATCAACTTCGTACCCTCTTTCAGATAGTTAGCGCTTTGCATGTGATGAGAAAGTGTTGATAGATTTGGATAAGAAGGCAAAGATCACATTCCAACCTCAATAAGGTGGATAAGGTGCAAGAACCTAAAAAGCAGACTAAGATAAGTTATTCAACTAGGTAATGCGTTTAAAAGCCGTTATGTAGCACTTGAGAACAAGAAAGCAGACATGCACACAAACAGACTTGCAAGATTAAGACAAGGCTTGACTTTATTAGTCTTATCCCTACGACCCCTATTCTTCTAAGGGGATAGACAAGCCTCCTTTCAAAGTCTTTCATTTTCTTAGAAATGCCAATGCGGGTAAACTATTCTCCAACTCCTTACTTAATGCCGCAATGGAGTCCCAGGACTTCAATAAGCTTAGAAATTAGGTAGAAGAATAAGGTTTGTAGCATTATAATTTCACACTTTTACATGTCCCTTTACAAAATGAAGTGATCAACAAGATGGGTGGTTATGATTGTCTTAAACAAGATGAGCTTTATTCATTAATGTTTTGGATCATTTCCTGGGGACAAATTTGTAAAAACCTGTTTGGAATTCCATTGTTTAAGCTAATCTTTTTATTTGACTAAACATAATGAAGTGTCACCCAAATTCTTTCTTTTTTGGCTCGATAAAGAGGAAATGCCAGTTCATTGCATTAAAGATGAAATAATAAGAAACTGGAGACAAAAATCACTATGTGATTCTTCCTATCTATCCTATCATTGGTGGACAAAGTTGCCTTGTACCTGTTGCTGGTGGCAGGTGGTAGGGATCACATAGAATTAGTGAGGTGCACGAAAGCTAGCCCGAACACCACAGTCATAAAAAAGATGAAATAAAAAGAAATACACAAATGAATATTTACTATTTTGAACTTGTATTTGACGTAAAATAATAGAGCGCTAAATTTTGATTTGCAGATATTTCTCGAAAAAGAAAAAGTACACAGTTGTAATAAATGTTTTTTGCATCTAAATATGAAATAAAAAGAAAAATAAGTTGAATCTCCATTATTTTGGGTAAAACCTTTTTAGATGGCTAAAAACACGCGGTCTAGCCAAGTTTCTTTTCTATAGATTTGGCTAGATAAAGAAAAAGATACACAATTAGAATAAATATGCATTGTATCTAAAGAAGAAACAAAACAAATACACACTTGGAATTCCATTAGTTAGGCTAAAACTTTTTATTTGACTAAAGATAATAGAGTTTCAATTAATTCTTTTTAATTAAATTTAGCCTGTAAAAGAAGAAACACACAATTAGAACAAATATCCACTGCACATTAAATGAAAAAATATAAAAAAAACTAATTGAGGTAAAATATGCTTGGTGTATTAAGAAGTGAAGAAACATACAATTGTAACAAATAAATAGTTCCAACTGAATTATTGTATATGACTCTGACAACTAACGATTCTCTCCAGTAGAGTAAAGTTCTCTTTAGACTCTTGAGGGACACGAAAACTTCCAAGTGCTTGATTGGAAAGCAACCATTTTTGTTCCTCTTTATTGCAAAACTATGTCTCCTAAAATCTCTTGGCCCAATTAAGAGAATATCACCCTATGTCCTGTTAGCACTTGGGTGTCGAATTAATTTGTCCATTCACCAAAAGCTTCAGGTTAGCTATTCTATCTCTAGCTCAAACTATTATATGGAGATTGAAAACTCCAAATCCCTATTAATGATCCTTTTTCCTAACCTTAATTTCTTTTGTCAAGCAAGTCAGATTACATGCAAGTTCTTAATGTTTGCAACCTTTTAAAAACAATCTTTACAAAAGTACCTTAATACACAAGGATCAACCCTTCCTGAGAAGATTTTAGTGTAAAGAATCTATTATCGTCATTCCTACTCTAAATTCCATAAGCCTAGTTATGAGTTTAGCTACTCATATCTAGCTGTAAATAATAACTATTATAATTTTAACTACTGAAGAACATTAATGTAAAAGAAAGTAAACAACACCTTTGATTAATGCAACTCTTGCCAGAGTATCATGTTCATTCCACAACAATCTATTAAGACACTATAAGTAAATCCTAAAAACTGAAGAATGATGAATCTTCTATGCTATGAGTAATCCCTAACTTCTACTGACAACATCTAATTCTTAGGATTAATTTGTAACCCTTAAAACATTGTCTTAATGACATATATATAACAATAAGGTCGAAATCCTAATCTCGATTGAACTTTACTTTGACTTGGTCAACTTCAGTCCGGTTAACAGAGTGGTTGCGGTGTGGATCCCATTGTGTGGCTCACGGGGTTGCAATGCGGAGTCTATCTCGAACTCCTGCCTCCTTTGTGCATTGCAAAATCATCGCAAGAAAATCAAGTCTTTGAATCTTCGCTTTGAACAGGTGGGGTGAGGCCCAATGCGCGGTAGGCCGCCTCGCCCCACTAACTCCTCTGTTGCAATCCAATTGGCTACATTTTAGTCCGAGACACTTTGCTTTGCACTCCAATCCATCTTTTGGGTCTTTCTTGTTGTTTTTGGCCTGAAATCATCCTAATCATATGTGAGAAATATAGAAAAAGAATATTATTGAATTGTTGTCTCTACATTATTATAGAGAGACCCCTATTTAAACACTATAATAGGCACCTTTTCCAAGTAGGACACTACAATACAATCCTTTTCAAAGTGAGACACTATATACTAATCTTATTCCTATTCTAAGTAGAATTGTATATACCTATTACTATTCTAATACTCCCCCTCAAGCTAGTGCATACAAATTATATGTATCTAGCTTGTTACAAATGTAATTAATATGAGGACTGATGAGGAGTTTGGTGATCACTCGACTTCACAAAATTGATAGTCAATATCAATGTGCTTAGTCTTCTCATGAAATCCTAAATTTGATGCATAATGTCAGTCTATCTCAATGTGCTTGCAAAGACTGTTTCAGACCATAGAGTAACTTACGTAATCGACATACAAGGCTACTTAACTCATCCTGAGCAACAAAATTAGGTGGTTGCTCCATATAGATTTCTTCACAATGCAGTGGTTGTCGGAAGTGCTCAGAATCTAAACATGCTCATGTTCCGAAGTATTAGATTTGATGGCGGGAAGTTGTCACAATTTGAGAAATAAAATTATACGGGTAGGGTTGGAATGATGGCACGATCTAACTGAGAAAGAGAGTTATACGGGTAAGATTAGAATGATGGCATAACCCTACGCAAACCAGATTTGAGGAGTCACTAGAAAAACGAATGGAACTACGCAAATCAAATCTGAGGAGTCACTGAAAAGACACAGTGCTATGCAACTTAGATATGAGAAAGTAGTTCGGAAAAATCCCATGGTACTACAAAAATCAGATATGAAATAAAGTAGCCCATGGTACTATGCAAATTAAATATGAAAAGTAGTCCGAAAAGATGCACGGTGCTACGCAAATTAGATATGAAATAAAGTAGTCACCAGAAAGATGGCACGGTGCTACACAAATTAAATATGAAAAAGTAGTCACCGGAAGGATGGCACGGTGCTACACATAAGATATGAGAAAGTAGTTACCAAAATGATGGCACGGTGCTACACAAATTAGATATGAGAAAGTAGTCACCGGAATGATGGCATGGTGCTACACAAATTAATTGTGAAAAAGTAGTCATCGGAAAGATGGCACGGTGCTACACAAATTAAATATGAAAATGTAGTTACCGGCAAGATGGTGCGGTGCTACACAAATATCGACGGATATGAACCCTAGAAAGTCACCAAAAATTGATGCATGGTGACCTGTTTGATTGAGTTTTCTTCCCCTGAATATGGGGTTCATACATACATATATCATTGACCCTACTTTTGTAAACATAATCATTGGCCAGATGGGCGACATGTATGGGTAATAGCCACTCGTCGGCAGCAGAAGCTCTTTGGTTCTCTACCAACATCGTTGAGGCTCTGATATCATGTGAGAAATATTGAAAAAGAATATTATTGAATTTGTTGTCTCTACATTATTACAGGGAGACCCTATTTATAAACACTACAATAGACACCTTTTCCAACTAGGACACTACAATACAATCCTTTTCTAAGTAGGACACTATATACTTTTCCTATTACTATTCCTATTCCTATTCCTATTTTAAGTAGGATTGTATATACCTATTACTGTTATAACATCATATCTATTAGCTCATCATAAGGAATTTTCAATAAACACGTAAATATTCATAAGATTATCTCAGAACTTGGCTAAATCATGAGTAAAATATGGCGTTTGAATGCATGAATATACCCCATATTAGCGTGCACCAAATAAACAATGTCAAGTTCGTGCATGTGTGTGAGGGGGAGGGTTTTCTGAGATATTATGTCAAGATAAATCCCCAGGACCTGATTGTTTCACCATGGGCTTTTACATCAAATGCTGAGAGATTGTAAAACATGACATAATGAAGGGATTCCAAGATTGTAAAACATGACATATTGAAGGGATTCCAAAATTTCCATGAGCAAGAAGTGTTGGAAAGAAGCTTCAATGCTACTTTCATTGCTCTCATTCCCAAGAAGAAATGTGCCACTGAGTCGAGAGATTTCAGATCCATAAGCGTGATAGGAAGCATCTATAAAATCTTCTCCAAAGTCCTAACAGAGAGATTGAAAGAGAGATTGAAAGGGGTGATGGAAAAATTGGTAGATTCTCATCAAATGACATTTATTAAAGGTAGACAAATTATGGACACAGTCCTAGTGGCAAATGAAGCTGTAGGCTCAAGAATGAAGTAGAAGAAAGCAGGAATATTGTGTAAGCTTGATATTGAAAAAGCTTATGACCAAGTTAACTGAGGATACTTGCTGAATGTTCTGGAGAAGATGGGATTTGGGCTGAAGTGAATCAAGTGAATAAAATTTTGTATATCTTTAGTGAAATTCTCTGTTTTGATTAATGGTGCACCAATAGGATTCTTTGGAGCTCAAAGGGGCCTCAGGCAGGGGGATCCTCTGTCCCCTTTCCTATTTTTGCTAGTGACGGAGAGACTTAACAACATGCTCAAAGCAGCTAACACAAATGGCTGGTTGAGAGGTTTTGATGTGGCCAGCGATGGAAGGGAAAGTTTTGAGGTGACTCATTTGCAATATGCAGATGACACACTCATCTTTTGTGGGGCAAAAGAAGAACAACATAGATATCTGAGAGTAATATTGGTCCTGTTTGACGTAATCTTTGGGTTGCATATTAATTGGAGAAAGAGTTTTCTTTATCCCATTAATGAAGTAAATAACATGGAGGCACTGAACATAATCCTAGGTGGACAAGTTGGGGTTCTCCCAACTACGGTGCTAAATCAATGTCTAAAGAGATCTAGAGCAGTGTAATAGTGAAGTGTGAGAAAAAACTGGCTAGATGGAAGGGGCAATACTTGTCTCTTGAAGGAAGAGTTACTCTAATTAACTCAGTCCTAGATGCTATTCCTACTTACATGATGTCTTTATTTCCCATTCCAGTAGAGGTCACAGACAGATTGTACAGAATCAGAAGGAAGTTCCTATGGCAGGGAAACAAGGACGAGAAAGCTCACAATCTGGTAAAGTGGAATGATCTGATAATAGAAAAAAATATGGGGGTTTGGGTATTAAAAATCTGTAGAATCATAGCAAAGCCCTCGGAATGAAATGGTTGTTGAAATATGCTAATGACAAACATCCATTATGGAGAAGAGTCATTAAAGCCAAGTATGAGGAAGAGAATAGGTGGATGACGAAGGAAGTAATTTCCGCATATGGAGTGAATCTGTGGAGATCTATAAGGGCCTTGTGGGATGATTTCAAGATCAAAACCAAGGTTAAGGTTAGAAATGGGGAAAAGACAAGCTTCTAGGGAGATGACTGGCATGAGATGGGGATTCTAAGGAATATCTACTCAGACATCCACATCTTAATGTTAAATTAGCAAAGAACAATTGCACGAATGTGGACACCTGATGGGTGGGAAATCAGTTTCAGAAGACAAGTAAATGACTGGGAAATCACAAGAGTTGCAGATTTCCTTAACACTATTGGCCAATTTAAAGGAACACAAGAAGGGGAAGATGAGCTTTGGTGGCAGGGCAGTGACAGAGGAACCTTCAGGGTTGGCAAAGCATACAATTGAATAATCACAATCAACAGAATGTCAACTGGCCCTGGAAAACTATATGGAAAGTGATATACCCTACAAGGTATCATATTTTATTTGGCGCCTATCTAAGGAAGCTGTCCTTACACAAGACAATCTGTAGGGGATAATTTTATGTTCGAGATGTGTTTTCTGTGGAGAACAAGCAGAAACTGTTCGACATTTGTTCCTTCACTGCAAGATCACATGTCAGCTTTGGAGGCTATTCATAAACCTTAAAGGTTTCTCCTGGACTATGCCAGGAAAGGTTACAGAGGTCCTTCAAAGTTGGGAAGAAGCTGGGGTTCTGGCAAGAAGCATAANTTATTTTTCTAAGTTATATTAGTTTATAGTATTTAAGTTTTAAAATTTATAATAATTTTACTTAAGTTTATTTTAAAGATTTTTTTTTTAATTTTTACGTATATAAGTTTGTAAGTTAAGTTTAATAAAGTTTTTTTTTTAGTTTTTGAGCTTATGTAGTTATGTTATAAGTTTTAAAGATTTGAATCTTTTGAAGTTTATAAGTTATTAAGTTATACTTATAACTTGTAAGTTAAATAACTTAAGTTTGTAATTTTAAAAAAATTAAATAAATAAAAAAGAAATGCTAATAAAAGTAAATAATGACAAAAATATTATTTTTTATTTTAATTAAAAATGATTTACCGGGACCGGACCGGTACCGGACCGGACCGGAACGGAACCGGAATGAACCGGGATGAACCGGTACCGGTATACCGGTACCAAATCATGGTACCGTTCCGTTCCGTGTACCGGTTCAATGTATCCCATCCCGTCCCGAATACTACCGGACCGGAACGGACCGGAATGGTACCGGAACGGACCGGAATGGTACCGGTACAACCCGTTCCGGTGCCCAGCCTTACATGCAAGTCACGTGGATTTACAATTTTCTTGTGAACTTATTCATGGCTTTCCAACTTTCTTTTAGGGATTTCATTTGCCTGGAATTTCCATTTCTTTTGGATTGCTGAGGTGAAAAATCACTCAACTTCTGCTTGCCTTTGTAATTACTATGACCCTTTTGTGTTATCAGGAGACTGAGGGTTGGAACTGAACTTCCAATCCTTTATTTGGAAGACCTCGGCTCTGTTGAATATTGGTGCTCCTTTTTTTAGGGGGGAGGGTTGGAGATAAATGAGTGATTTTTTCTGAACTTAGGAGAAATTCCGTCAGATGCATCGCCTAGCAGAAGATAGCCTATCTATCACCAAAAGCTGACAATAGTTACTACGGTGTTTTGAAAATCTTTCTTTCTTCCATCTGGAGAGAGTTCATGAAAACCAGGCCATGAGTCCAACTGGATTTATTAGACTAGGCAAATGTGAATAGCTTCCCAGATTTTCGATTTTCTTCCATTGTATAAAAACCAACCTAGCAGCAAGCAATTGACAGTCTTGTGCATTGTCTATTGAATGTGGCCACTACTACAATAAAGAAATAAATAAATTAAGAAGGGTGCTGGGAATTGTTTGGCCATTGTTTTTGAGTTTGTGACATGCTTGACATGAATCACTTGATACAGTTGAAAAAGACCATACCACCCTAAAACCTTGGTGCATCATTTACGAGAATTTAAGGAGCTGCAGTTCCATCTATCCTTTTTGCAAGAGGTTTCTAGCTGGAGCAGTGTGGATTTCCCAGGGGAGCTTACTGGTTCTATCTTCACTTGACTAGGTTCTAGTTGTTAAACATATGGGATTAGGTAATAGTGTATAGCGTTAGGAATGTCAATGTTTTCCAGACATGTGCTTCATTTGCCTTGTTATTGGGTACTTAGGTGAATATTTGGGACATTCTAAAATCAAATTACTTTTTGTGCACCACGTGTGAAGGGAGTCTTTTCTGATCTCCTGCATGGTGCAAGGCCATAGCTCTTGTAGTGAATTCAATCCTTACTAGTTTCAAAGGACATCGAAAAATCTTCGTTTTTGCAACTTTCGATCATTTAGGGGTCGTTTGGTGGGATATATTAGGAAAAATAATGCTCCCTCCATCCCATTTTATGTGACACCCTTTTCTTTTTAGTCCGTCCCTAAAAGAATGGCATGTTACTACAATTAGAAATAATTGAACTTTAAAATTCCCTTTTATCCTTAATGAAATGATTTACAACCACACAAGTATCTAGGATTGTTTTAGACCACAAGTTTCAAATGTCTTCCTTTTTTTTTTCAAACACCGTGCCTAGTCAAACAGTGCCACATAAAATGATACGAAGGGAGTACATGCATTAGTCATGGTACTATTTAATTCTTTATTTGATAGGCTTTTCAGCCTATGTATAACTAATACATGTATTACTTATACACCCTATAACTGAATAGGGTGTATAACTAATACATACCAAACCATGATATGAGCAATACAAGGGTTATTAATACAAGTATAAGCATGGGGTTAAAGACAAACCTATCCTTGATACACCAAACCAAACAATGGATAAGAAATAATCCCAACATTACTAATACACCTCATTCAATACTATTCTTATACACTCTACCGAACGTCCCCTAGTTTCAGTAGATCGTTCTCTACCTTATCATTAGTAGAGCCTTCTTTCTTATGGAAGAAGAATGTTTGGGCTATGCTCCACAGCAGTTGTTCCAATTTTCAGACTGTTTTCACTGTTGTGATATTTTTTTTGTTTTGACAAAGAATGTTATTTGATTAAGAATGGGAAAATCTCCCGTATATAAGTAGTATGCGAAGACGTAGAGATTCACAGCATAATATGATTCTCTACAAATGACACTCAAATCACCTAATCTTTGCTGTTGTGAGATTACCAAGCAGAAATACCAATTTTGTTTTGAACACTGTCATCAAATATGATATGAACACTCTGTTCACATCGTGACCCTGATTTTCTGTATGAACATTGAAACCAGTGCATCTCCAGTAAAAAGTCGGGTTGACTTCATAAACTTGGACTTGGTGATGATATTCAGTTATCCTGAGGCTATTCTGCTGCAAGTTTCTATACTGTCATCTTACCAACTCAATTAGCAGTAATATTCAGTCTTTTATGTTACCAAATGCATCTCGTGGGTAATTCATGTTTGTGGTTTAAACTCAATGTTTTAGATTCCTGTGAGTTGTTATAACTTTTGATTGGGATATCTGGGATGCTTCTCATAGCTTTACTTTTGAGAAGGATCTTGGTCTCCAAACATTGTGATAATTGTAAATTGGTACCTGAACATTCCAATAACTGATTTATCTGCACTATGCAATGTACAGCTTTGAGCAATTCTGCATCAATTTTGCAAATGAAAAGCTTCAGCAACATTTTAATGAGGTAAGTTGTACTTGTCTAGGATGAATTATCCTTCTAATAAAAGAACTGGAGATCTTATGAATCTTAGTACAAGCTTGCTATTCTGCCTTGTTGATTTCAGTTTTTCGTCTTTCACCCTTTACTTATTTATATCTATCCTGTTAAATCTTAGCATGTATTCAAGATGGAGCAAGAAGAATATCAGAAAGAGGCGATCAATTGGAGTTACATTGAATTTATAGACAACCAAGATGTTTTGGATCTAATAGAAAAGGTTCCACACTTTTCTCCTCATGATCTGTTTTACAGAAAATTTCCTGCATGCTATTTCTTACTTATACAGTAGACTCTAGTATCAATTTGGTGATGTGACAAATGGAACAACGTATGCAACTCTATTAGAATGTTTTGGTATACAAGTAGATTGATCTTGTCATGTGGTTGAGAACTTCAAATTGATTTGCGTAATCTTAAGTTGCAACCTACTGCAAGGACAACGAGTTTTTGTGTAAAGTTGTCAGCTGACACTGTACGTTAAACGTTTTATACCACATATTCATGTAAGAAAGCATGCAAACTTGGATGTGCTAAATTTCTTTGGTTTGTTATGAATTTGTATTACTCGATTATCATAGTGTATACGTCTTATCACTCACCGGAAATTTTAAGCTTAATAAGATTTTGTTGAAGAGGATACAACCATGATACTTTGTGTTTGTATCTCCCACAATATGTCATTTGCCACTTGGTGTGTTACTTAGTTTGGATGGTGAACTTCAAAACTAACTATTCATTAATTGGGATTTTCTTGTAGTTTCTTGTCCTATAGTTTTTGTTATTACCGATTGTTCTTGTGCTTTGGTTATTGAATTATTTGGCTATTGTTATTGGTTCTTATTTTCTGAATGCTATGTAATGCTTTCCCTATTATTTACTATGCCCTCTTTTCTTTTGTACTTTTCTTTTTCAAACTGCTTTGATATGCCTTACTTGAGCCGAGGGTCTTTCGGAAATAACATATTACCTGGCTACCTTCATGAGGTAAGGGTAATGTTTGTGTACACTCTACCTTGCCTAGATCATACTTATGGAATTACACTCAATATGTTGTTGTTGCTTGCTAGTATCACATGTATTTATTAACTTGAAGGTTCACTATGTTCAAATTCTAACAGATATATGGGAATAATTTACTTCTGAATGTGCGTCTTTTCCTGATGTACAAGCATAATTTACCAGGAGCTGACTTTATATATCGCAAAATACGAACAATTGCATCCCAATGACTATCACAAGGGGAGGTCATGAACTGACTTACAACACTCAGAGGAAAAGAGATCAGGTCTAGTCACTGTGAGATAATTCAACTTTCCAACAAGCCGTCTATACCTTTGAAGATTACTGAGTGGCTGCCCTTGTCCGGGAGGGAGTTTAACATTCGGATCCATAGGAGTGTCAATGGGTCTACATCCCATCATTTCTGTCTCCTCAAGAATATCTAAGGCACACTTGCGTTGAGAAATAACAATACCTGATCTAGATTGAGCAACCTCAATGCCTAGAAAATACTTCAATATGCCTACGTCTTTATTCTTGAAATGCTTAAAGAGATGTTGCTTCAAATTAGTGATACCATCTTAATCATTGCTCGTGATAACAATATCATCAACGTAAACAACCAAATAAATACATCGATTCGGTACAAAATGTCGATAAAACACAGAGTGATCAGCTGCTCTACGAGTCATGCTAAACTGCTGAATGAACTTCCCAAACTAGGCTCGAGGAGTCTGCTCCAGACCATAGAGTGGCCTACGCAATCAACATATAAGGCTACTAGATTCTCCCTAAGCAACAAAACCATATAGACTTCTTCCTCAAGATCACCATGAAGTAAAGCATTCTTAATGTCCAACTGATGAAGAGGCCAATGACGAATGTCAACCATAGACAGAGAAAGACTGACAAATGCTATTTTAGCCATGGGAGCAAAACAACAACAACAACAACAACATACCCAGTGAAATCCCACTAGGTGGGGTCTGGGGAGGGTAGAGTGTACGCAGACCTTGCCACTACCTCATGGAGGTAGAGAGGCTGTTTCCGAAAGACCCTCAGTTCAAGTGTCACTATAATCTTGCCCAAGTATCTTAGTATACCCTTTGCAACAAGGCGAGCCTTAAGCCGATCAACCTGACCATAAACCCAACGGCAACCAACAGTAGATTTACCTGCAGTAAGAGAGACAAACTCCCAAGTACCACTCGTATGCAAAATAGACATCTTATCAACCATGGACTGCCTCCATCTAGAATGAAAAAGTGCTTCACCTGTAATCTTAGGAATGGAAATAGAGGACAAAGACGATACAACGACATAATGGGGATTGGGGTATAGACGATGAAAACTCAAGGTATAATATGGGTTAGCATTTCGAGTGGATCATAAACCTTTTTTGAAGTGCAAGCGATTGGCTAGGAGGAGGAGAGTTTGCGGTATTCGACGCATGACATGAATCATCTTGGACTAGTATGGGACGCAGACGATGATGATAAGTCAGTAGTGGTGGCACTACAACAAGAGATGGAAAAGTAATCGTTGATTCTTCAAAAGTTGATACAAGTAAAACCCGAGGTATGGGTTAGACATTAGATCATCAGGATGATTAGAAGATGCATAGTAAGGTTGAGAGTCAAAGAGTGTGACATTGGTGGACATAAGGTATCAATGAAGATCATGCGAAAAACAATTATACCTTATTTTGAACTCGAGAGTAACCAAGAAAGACACATTTGAGGGCACGAGGGGCTAGTTTACCTTTTCCTGGGGATAAGTTATGAACAAAACATGTACTCTTAAAGACACAAAGGGGGATAGAGTAGAGATGTGATTGATGAAATAGTATGGAATGTGGAACCTAATTCTGAATAGAAGATAAAGGCATTCTATTTATTAACTAACAAGATGTAAGGATTGCATCTCCCCAAAATCGGATTCAAGGAGAAGAGTATAAGCAGTCTCAGTGAGATGCGTGTTCGTCCTTTTTGCTATACTGTTCTGTTCAGGGTGTATGGACAAGTAGTCTGGTGAATAATGCCTTGGTGAGTCATAAACTCTTGAAATTAGGAGGACAAGTATTCTAAGGCATTATCACTATGAAAAGTACAAATATAAACGCCAAACTAATTTTGTTTTTCAACAAAGAAACTCTTGTATATTGATTAATAACTCAGAACGATCTTTCATTAAGAAAACCCAAGTGCATCTTGAATAGTCATCAATGGAACTAACAAAATAATAAAATCCTAAGGTTGAACTGACTCTACTAGGACCCCAAAAATTAGAATGAACTAATGAAAAAATAGACTCTAAATGACCCTCAATACGACGTGAAAATGTAGCACGAGTGTGTTTCCCTAGTTGACACAACTCACAATATAATGTGGATATACTAGACAATTAGGCACCATCTTTTGGAGTTTGGATAGACTCGGATGTCCAAACGTTTGTGAATTAGATCTGGGGGATTTGTAACAGAGCATGCTTTGAAGGAATTTGAAGATGTATCCTTTTCCAATTAGGACACTATATTATAATCCTTTTTTCAAGTAGGATTCTATATATTATTCCTATTCATATTCCTATTCTAAGTAGGATTGCATATACTTTTCTTGTTCTTATTCATATTCTAACACTAGTAAAAAGAACACCTCTCAACTACCTACTAACCTTCTATCTTGTATACAACCTCCATACCCCTCCTATCTAAGGTCATGCCAATGGTAAGTTGCAGATGCACCATATCCATGTACGAGCATAATTTACTTCTAAAAATGTGTCTTCTACCGCAATGCAACTTTCTTGACTATTGGGAGAAACAAAGGAGAGATTATTATTATCCTTCGGGGTGGCCCAGTGGTTTGGGCTTGAGACTTCCATGTTGGAGGTCTCAAGTTCAAAACCCCTTGCCAGTGAAAGCAAGGGGTTTGCCTTCTGGGTCAAGCTCGTCGCACCGGGCTTGCCTAGTGCGGGTTACCTCTCCTATGTGGTTTGCGACATAGGAGTGGGGGTTTTACCCTGTGCGCACCCAAAAGGGTAGCGGCTGCGGGTTTCCCTTGTAATCAAAAGAGAGATTATTATTGAATTGTGTTGACTACATTATTACACTAAACTCTTTTTATAAACACTACATTATAATCCTTTTCCATGTAGGAGACTATACAATCCTATTCCTATTCTACTACTCCCCATCAACCTGCTGCATCTTGATAAATGTAACTAATACGAGGGTCAGTGAAAATATCTGGAAGCTGATTACTTAACTTTACAAATTTCGAACAATATCTCCTGAGAGTATCTTTTCTCTAACGAAGTGATAATCAATTTTGATGTACTTAGTCCTCTCCTGAAATATCGGATTTGATGCAATATGAAGGGCCACTCGATTATCACACACAAGTTCCACCTGATTGATTTCTCCAAATTTTAATTCCTTGAGCAACTCTTTGAGCCAAACTAGCTCACAAGTCGCTACGAGTCGATGTTTTGCTTCTGCACTAGATTGAACAACCACATTTTGTTTCTTACTCTTTCACGTAACTAAATTACCTCCTTCTAAAACACAATATGTAGATGTAGAGCATGATTGATATCAGAAATGTGAATTGAATCACCATTAGAAGATTTTCTGGTTTATTTCATTTTGATTTGTCTTCTATCCTGCGTTATTAAAGCCGTCACTCAGTCACTTGAAGTGATGAAAGAATGCAAAGTGAGCTTCATGGTTGAAACCATGTGCTGTAGAGAAGTGCGCGCTTTAAATTATGGCGTTCTAAGTGATCTCAATGTGAAGCAGTTGGTTCATTGAATCACAACTATGAGAAGTTAGATTACTAATGACATTATTTTATATTGAATGCTGAAATTATTTTTAATTGCAATTTGATTTTTATATTACTATATTCACGTGTTTGGTAGTTTCTGATTTTCTGTAAATTGTGTGCTTCACTCACACATTGAGCTTCAAGTCGCAGGAACCTAATTGTGTTTTGTGCTTTTAGCGTTTTGCTTTTTTGCGCAATTCACTTTAAGAACTGCTCTATCTACACTGTGAAGCTGGGCTTTTTCGTTTGACCTACTCAATGTTGAAATGTTTTGCAGAAGCCTATTGGGGTTATTGCTCTTCTGGATGAAGCTTGGTATAAAATACGTCTATGCAATTTCTGACATTTATTCTCTTTTAGAAATCATAGGTGTAACATCTCCTTATCTTGATGTATTCACCATTGCAGCATGTTTCCAAAGTCTACACACGAAACTTTCACAAACAAGTTGTTCCAAAATTTTCCAGGGCATCCACGATTAGAGAAGGCAAAATTTTATGAAACAGATTTTACCATCTCCCATTATGCTGGCAAGGCATGTCAAACTAAGAGACATTTGTAACCTCAGTTTATGTTCACGAAGAGACTGATTGCTATTGTTACTCATATTTAAGTGCTTTTTTTGTAGGTCACATACAAGACAGAAACATTTTTGGATAAAAATCGTGATTATGTTGTGGTAGAGCACCGTAATCTGTTATCTTCTTCGGAGTGTTCTTTTATTGCTGATCTTTTTCCTTCCCTTGGAGAAGAATCTTCTAGGTCATCATACAGATTCTCTTCAGTAGCTTCTCGGTTTAAGGTATGAAGCTAATTCTATTGTGCGATTGTTTTCTTGCACATCAATTAACATCACAAGCTAAGAGTTTACAAGTTTTCTTGTCATCATTTGGCGGAACTAACACAAATTGATTGCTCGCATTGATGCAGGGCTTTTGGACATCTTTTTAGCCTAAATGTGCCATAATTTCTCCCCAATATGGTTGATACACTCTGGTGTTAAGTATCACCTCTTTATTTAAAAATTAAAGAGTAAAACGATTGTGATAGGTCAGATGGTGTTTATTTAAATTTCTGGCCAGTCAAATCTTTCAGGGAGTAGATTTTGTAGCCTTTAGGATTAAGAGTGCTGAAACAAATGGAGCATGTGTTGCTAAAGTAGAGGGTAATATGAATATTGTGTTGATTCCTAGTAAATTGATAGAGTGCCTATGTAAGTGTACATTGGTGGAGGCATACATCTTGTATATTCTGTATTGTTGTATACATCTATAGAATGTGATATTTGTTTCAGCTTTATAGATGAGGGCACATGCATTTACTTGTAAAGTGTCATTGGCATACTCTGGTTTGTAAAAAGCTTTAGGGTTTGAACATTGTCTTCCACGATTCATTCAATCTTGGCCTTGCGATGTGCACTTTTTCTGAATTTCTGGTGCATTGGTTTGTAATCATCTTCTGCTTAAAGTCACAACTAAATGATTATGTGTGAAGGCTGGTTCTAGGTTGTGCATAAGTACCACCTTGAGCAGCTG
This sequence comes from Solanum stenotomum, assembly GCF_019186545.1. Lineage (NCBI taxonomy): Eukaryota > Viridiplantae > Streptophyta > Magnoliopsida > Solanales > Solanaceae > Solanum > Solanum stenotomum. The sequence continues at coordinate 33,456,147 of NC_064291.1, read as the reverse complement.
TTGTTGCAAAAGGTTAGATTAGATATATATATATATATCTATGTATATAGTGTGTTTGTTAGATTATGTTTTCCCTCACTTCTTCTTCTCTGTAGCAACAACTTCAAGCTCTGATGGAGACACTCAGCACAACAGAACCACACTATATTCGTTGTGTGAAGCCAAACTCTCTGAATCGACCTCAGAAATTTGAGAATGTCAGCATCCTGCACCAACTGCGTTGCGGGGTCAGTTGATTTAGAATTTGTTTATTGCCATATGTCAAATATTTTGGTTCTCCAGAGTTCAGTCATCTTACTGATAAGATGTGATTTTTGATTTTTCAAGGGGGTTGCTTTATGCTATTTAATCTTGGTTTCTTGCATATGTTATTATATGGTGGAATGCGTGGCAGCACAACTGACCTTGTGTCATGCTTGCTTCTTTGTTTACTTCACATGCTTAATTTTCTTTCATTGTTCTTCATGATTTGCCTATTATTCTCTGATTCTATTTTGGAATGATATTGGATAGGTGGATTGTTTTCTCTATCATTTACCTGCCCGTTTTCTTTTTAGTAGGGCTTCTTGTTTTTTTATCTGCTTGCAATTTTTCCCGTGTGGTTATCTTTTCTCATTTAACTCATTTCAATTCTTGAACTGTTGGTTAGTAGTGCAGTTTGCTTTTATTTTCTCTTTCAATACTATTGTTTCCTTGGCACTTTAAATTAGTCTCCTCAGCTTCTTTACTCTCCTTGTTTCAAAATGAGAAGCCAAGTTCCTTCAAAGAAAAAGCTTCAATGAACATATGTATGTTTGTTATGCTTCTTGTTACACATGTCATTCACTTTGACCAGAGTGTGATAGAGTGAATTAAGGTCTCTTTATCGTATTGGTTTCTTTAATCGGTTTTGTTTCTTCCATTGGGTCGTGCAGTGATGTGTCGAACTTCTATGGAACTGACTTTATATATTGCTCTCTTCTGCAGCCTTCATTCCCCAAAGTCCATTTCTTAACCATTTGAAAATGAAAAGGCCGTGCATGTGCCTTCTATTGAATGCAATGTTCTCATTTAACGGTAATTTGATACATTGCAGGGTGTTCTTGAGGCTGTGCGCATAAGTTTGGCGGGTTATCCCACACGCAGAACTTACCATGAATTTATTGATCGATTTGGACTGATTGTTTTAGACATGTTGGATGGAAGGTGGGATTGCTTTAGTCATTATTATAACTTCATTTGGTGAAATTATTTGACCCCCTCTTTTGTTTTGTATTTTTCTGTTTTCTTGCATTGGATTTGTAATGGGATGCTTGGAAACATCAACTATGACCAACAAGCATCTACATGCATATTAATTCATCTACGTCTTCGCACCGTCTCTTCAGCTAAATGTCTTAGTAACAATATCCTTCATTATAAACAACAATCTTGTTTTGGTCCCCTCCGGCACTGTATGCCAATTTTGAAGAATCGTATTACACTTCATTTGATCTGTAACTTTTTTTCTGTGGTCCAGTAATGATGAAAAAACCATCACAGAGAAAATACTGCAGAAACTCAAGCTTGGGAATTATCAGGTTGCTGTAATAAGCTTTAGCACAAACTTTCAAAGTTTGATGCTCTAGCAGTTGCAAATTTAAGTTTGTTATTTTCTGCTGTGAGTTTTTTGAAGTAATGTCATGGTTTTCATTTCTGCAGTTGGGTAAAACAAAAGTATTCCTTCGGGCTGGCCAGATTGGTATTTTAGACTCACGAAGAGCTGAGATTTTGGACTTATCTGCCAAGCAAATACAAAGTCGGCTACGGACATTTCTTGCGCGCAGGGACTTCCTCTCAAATCGAATGGCTGCAATTCATCTACAGTCTTGCTGCAGAGGTCCGTTCTCTCAGTATAAAGTCTTACCACAAAATTAGACTTTGTCCAGAATAGTGCATAGCTGTCTGATTTCCACAATAGAAATTTGCGTGCCTACTACTGCTGCAATAGTTTGCTTTGCTTGTGTGCTTCTGCACATATCTGTAGATCAGAAAGGAATGATGTTACTCTCTACCTATTCCTAGTTTGAACTTGCTATTTTTGATTGAACGAGATAACATCTCTTTATATGAAGACCTTATGTGAAGGTGTTTGACTAGGCACAGAGTTAAAGAAATAAATTAAGACTTTTGAAATTGATTGTCTTGAATAAACCATAAATATTTGTGTGGCTAATTGGCATCTCATTAAGGGTAAAATATGTATTTTAAAGTTAAATTGTTAATATACAGAAGTTTCAATTCTTTCTGGGACCAACTAAAACGGAAAGAGCGTCACATAAATTGGGACGGAGGAAGTATATTGTTAATTTCTAGTCTAGTAAAGTTGTGGTTTTGGTCTTCCCTTATCCACTTCTTCTTGGTTCTTTTTTTCCGGGGAGCAAAAGTCTGTTTAGAGGTAATCTTTGATGTATTTTTGGTTCTATATTATGAGTCTTGATATTCATCTAGTTTGACATGTACCTTAGACTTTGCCACCTCTTAGGATTCTCATAACTTTTTGGTTTAACTCTTTTTTGTTAGCAGGATCATTAAATAAAAAACTGCGGTGTATACTGTGAACATTTTGCTTGATGCTAGTATAGCTGGAATTCTAGAAGGAGGAAATTCAAATCTCTGTTTTGTTCTCGCAGAAATTTAATTTGGTTGCAAGACCTTTTCTTGCTCTCTTGATTTCCTACATTTGTTATACGGACTGTTTTTTGGCAAAACCATGCAAAAAAATGCAAATGTAATTGGAATAAGCAAACAAGAGTAATCTTCCTAGGTGATATAATTAGCCTGCAGAGGTCCTTTCTCTCAGTATAATATCTCTCAGACAGATTTTTGGATTAGCATATCTTGCATCTCCCAATATTCTACAGTTTGTTAAGTTGGAAACTGATGGTGTCCTTGTTAGAATAGTAATAGGTATATACAATCCTACTTAGAATAGGAATAGTATAAAGTGTCCTACTTAGAAAAGGATTGTATTGTAGTGTCCTAGTTGGAAAAGGTGTCTATTGTAGTGGCTAGAAATAGCGTCTCTCTGTAATAATGTAGACAACAACAATTCAATAATATTGTTTACCTATATTTCTCACAGTCCTTATGATCATACTGTAAAGTGAAGCCACATGCAGCCAAAGGGCTGAGTCGTTTTCTAGTTAACCTGATTTGTTTTTCTGCTTTCCCTTTGAAGTGAAATTCAGTCATTGTAGCTTGAGTATGGGCATCATTTACCAGTGACAACCTGATTTGTTTCTCCACGCTTGTTCAGTGTCCTGTTTAAGGAGAACACATGCAACAATTATTATCATATTTCCTCCTGGATAAAGATGAAGTGATGTGCTCTGATATTGTTAATTGAAGCAGCTTTATTAAAAAACAGAAAAGGGTCAAAAATGCCCTTAAACTATGTGAAATTGAACAAAAATGCTCTCAGTTAATAGTTTGGTCTAAAAATGCCCTTGTTGTCAATAGTTTGGTCCAAAAATGCCCCTATTATTATTTGAGGGGTTAAAAATGCCCTTTTTCCAAATAAATATTTTGTTTTCTTTTTAGACACATTCTTTTTTCTTGTGAGGATTTTTTAATTAGAATATGTTTATCGCACTTCAATTCGAAAAAGATTAAGAAATAAAAATATTTTCTATTTTATTAGGAATTTTTTTATCGTTATCTAAATGAAAATTAATGATGGGGTTATTATGATATATATATCTGACCTATATTATCAGTTAAAAAGTTACATGGAGTGATTCTATTTTAATTGTTAAAATGAGATTAAGAATAAAAAAAGATTATTTTCTACTTGTTTATTAATTAAAGTGATTTTCAAAGAAAAGAAACGAGAATATGATTTTTTTAAAGTAATATTTTTATTAGGAATAGAATATATTTTAAAAGAAAAAAAAACTAATATCTTTATCAGGAAAATAATATTTTTTGACCCATTAAGTAACAATAGAGGCATTTTTGGACCAAACTATTAACTGGGGCATTATTGTTCCATTTCACATAGTTTAAGGGCAGTTTTGACCCTTTTCCGTTTTAAAAAAAATTAGATTGTCATGATTTTTCTTCAGATCGTGTTTTTATTGTAATTGTTGGTCTAATATATATCTCTTCCTAGTAATTAGCTCTGAGAAAACTATACATCCTACTTATCGTATCTGAAAAAAAGATAAATCTCCAGTCTGTTTCCAACAGTGTGTGATTTGACTTGTGTGTATTTTTTATTTGCTTATAGTTGTATGTTTTATGTGTTTTAATGCTAATGTCAGGTGGCTTTCCCTTCATCTTTATTTGGTTTGAGCCCTAAATGAGGCTTGAAAACATTACCTTCTTTTTGCAGGTTATATTGCTCGTAATATATATGCTGCACTGCGGGAAGCATCGGCTGTGATTGTAATCCAAAAATACGTGCGACAGTGGATCATGAGGAATGATTATGTGCAACTTTATGCTTCTGCACTGATGATACAGTCTTGCACTCGTGGTTTTGCTGCTCGGCAGAAGTTCTTACATAGGAAGGAGAATAAGGCTGCTACTATCATTCAGGTGAGTTTATGCCTTTGCCACCTGATACATCTTATACATTCATAAATTTGTGCTTTAAAATTCAAACTAGAACTATTTAGATGGGATGACAGTTGTGTATTTGTCCCCTCACCAAAAGAAAAGGAAAAAGAAAAAAGAAAAATAGAAATTGTTCTAAGATAATGTTTGATATTCTTTCTGCTACTGCATAGGCACATTGGAGAATGTGCAAGATTCGCTCTGCTTTTCGTCATCGTCATTCCAATATTATTGCTATTCAATGTCTTTGGAGGCGAAAAATGGCAACAAGGGAGTTCAGAAGGCTCAAAAAGGTGAGAAGGATGGTACTTCTGTTTTTAATGTCTAGCTTCATGTTTACCAACAAATCTCTGCTTGAAATATCTCCATTTGATGGAGATATCCTCATTGTTTCAAGGGACAAAAATGTGATAAAAGTGGCTAGTAAGCATGTAAAATGTAGTAAGCTGGATGCTCAATGTTTTCATGGAATTAATTAATGTTCTAGTTGATTTTGTGCTGCTTTTGGTCAAAATAAGCTTATGATTGCATCTGCTGAGGATGCAATGTTGTAATACGAAGACATGACAACGTTAGCCTGTCACTATTGGTGACCATGTCAATTAGTTTGTCTGTTTTTATTCAAAAGAAGCTTATTATTGCATCTGCTGAAAATGCAATGCTGTAATACGAAGAATTGACAACGATTAGCCTTCTGCGTTTAGTGATCATGCCAATTAGTCTGTTCATGAAATTTAAGTCCAGAGTAATGCCAGATTATGTCTAGCCATAGCCTTCTAGGAAACAAAATTTCGAGTGATTTAGATGTTAGCTACAAAGTTCTGTGAGTAAGATAAGTGATAAACAGTTGACTTTAGCAGTCAAGTGAGAAATGCTGTCATCTGTTGCCTTTTATGTATGAGTCAGGTCATCAGATTGTTCACATTTAAAAGGACTGCCATATCAGGGTTGTAGTTTTCTTTTGTCAGATCATCTTTATTTTGTTGCATAATTTTCTGCTTATAACATAAAGTACATCTATGCCAAATCTATGCTACCCAAGAAAACACATGTACACTTTTGCACAAGGATATTTCAATTTGCATCTTATTTTTGCTTACAGCAACTTTAGGATATTGATGCTCTTTCTTTTACTGTTGCTTGAGATTCTATATATTTCTCTTGCCCCATCAGAAAAGAGACACAAGAACTAATGTTACAGAGAGATGTAAGCAAATTCCTTTTATATGCTTTAGTTGAATATTGCCACTATAGGATCTTCTCAATATTGATTCAATCCTGTGGGTTTGCTATTCCTTACAGATAATTAAGAAAATTGATGTTCCAAGTTTCTGTGGATGAAGTTCTATTCCCCTAAGTTTCATGTAGTTCAACTGTTATTTTTATTGAAAAGCTTGACACTTTATTTTCCCCCCTGTATAGGAAGCTAATGAAGCTGGTGCTCTCCGTTTAGCAAAAACCAAGCTTGAAAGGCAGTTGGAGGATCTTACTTGGAGGTTGCAATTAGAAAAAAAATTACGGGTACTGGTCCAGTGGTTAACTTATATGTAAATGATTTATTGGTTCAGTAGTGATTTTTTCTCAAATTCACCATATTTTGCTAGCTAATTGAAGGAAATATTGTTTGAACATTGTGATGCAGCTATCAAATGAGGAGGCTAAATTAGTGGAAATTTCAAAACTTAACAAGACTGTAGAATCTTTAATCCTCGAGTTAGATGCAGCGAAGCTGGCTGCAGTCAATGAGGTCAATAAGAATGCTGTGCTCCAGAGACAACTGGAATTATACATGAAGGAAAAAGCTGCTTTGGAAAGAGAAATTTTCTCGGTGACCGAGTTGAGAAATGAAAATACATTTCTGAAGGTCATATCACTGTGATTTCTCAATCTGTTTGCATTCAACTCTGATTACACTCATTTTTGAAATTGATGATTGATTCCCTTGTGTAAATTTAGTTCTAGATGTTGAGAGCATCTTTTATGCACCCCTCTTTTTTGAACTTCATAAAGCATCTTGACCTAGTAGTCTCACGCTTGCTCTCTAGAATAAGAAGTGTAAAGATATGACACCTGGGCCTAACTTAACCTCAAAAGCTAGCTCATGAGGAGAGGTTTGTCCAAGTCCATATAAGGAGACCAAATTCCCTTCCCTCTACCGATGTGGGACTTCTTAACACCCCACCGCATGCCCAGACTTCAACTAGAGCATGAACACTTCTAAATGGGTGCCCACTATCGGTGAACAACAAATTGGGATGGGCTTGACTCTGATACCATGTAAAGATATGGCACCTGAGCCTAACTCAACCCCAAAAGCTATAACAACAATTACAACATAGAACCAACAATTTCCATGTAGGTCTAACTGATTTCAAGTATCACCAAACATATACAATTCATAATTTTTTTTAATCTTTTCTCAACCTGAAGAATCTGAATTAAGTACAAGATACGATATTGATACAATGTAAAAAATCGAACCAGTTCTAAGGTGAACGGTTTGGAGGACGAACAGAGATTTGAACTGGAATTGGGCGACCCGTACCTGTACCTCCACAGCGCAATGCATGATGTGTGGATTAGGATTTAGGCGCATGCCATAGGTTCGAACCTTGCAGTAGACAAAAGCTTAACATTTAAGTGGAGAATGATATAGTAACAGGCTGATTATCCAGCAAGTTTCAAACCGTGTGACATTGGCCTTGAGGATATCTTTGTTATCAAAAAAAAATATTTGCATTTATTCTTTCTTCACAGTTATTTTCTCTGGGGCAGGGGTATCTGTATTTGGGTGGGTGGATGTTTTAGGGTTTCTGTGGCCACAAGTAATTTTTCTTTAATTACTAGTAGATCAGATTATCATATGTTTCCTGATTAGTTGACATTTGACATTATTTATACACTACCCTCACTAGACCCCTCTTGTGGGATTACACTGGGTATGCTGTTGTTAACTGATTAAATAAGTTAACAAAATACTGCTTCTAGACTAGTTGCTTGTTTTGGTATACTATGACTTTAAAGGTTGACATACTTGCTTTTTCTTTAGAGCAGAAAGGATGCTCTTTAACAATTTTAAGCTTATAAGAAGGCCCAAAGACTTGACACTGATACTTATTTTGGTGGCTTGCAGAATTCTTTGAGCGCCTTGGAGGAGAAGAACTCCGCATTGGAGCACGAGCTAATAAAGGGTAAAGAAGAGTCTACTGACACAATTGCCAAGTTGAGAGCTGTTGAAGAGACATGTTCACAACTCCAACAGAACTTAAAAAGGTAATTTTAGATATATCAAAGAGGAGTTGTTTGGCAATATCATCACATAGTTAGTCTTCTGCTTCTTTTTAGTGGTAAAACTTTGTACATATTTTAGGAAATGAAACGATATCTGTTTAAGTTTTAGAAATGTAGATTTTCAGTCTCTATTTACATATATTTCTTCTGGTGCTATCATATACTTTTTTATAACTGGCTGATTTCCAGTTGTTTTAAAACTTGTGTATCTTTTCTATGTTAGTATGGAGGAGAAGCTTTCAAATTCAGAGGATGAAAATCATATCCTCCGACAGAAAGCATTGAGTGCAACTCCGAGAAGCAATCGTCCAGGTTTTGCCAAGTCTTTTAGCGATGTAAGCTGTAATTTCTTAACTTGCAATGTATAACCCATGGTGGAGAATTCTTCCTCGCTTCCCGTTCCTCTAGATCTAATAAACTTTTGTCCCCTTTGTGCAGAAATTCTCTGGTGCACTCGCTCTGCCCTCTGCTGATCGTAAAACTTCATTTGTATGTATCCTTTTTTAGCTGTGTTAGCTTAAGAACATAGTTCTATTTTTATATTTTTTGATCTCTAACAGTCTTGTTTTGTTTGTTTAGGAATCTCCCACCCCAACAAAAATGATAGCGCCTCTTGCTCAAGGATTTTCTGATTCACGTAGAGCTAAGTTGACCAGTGAAAGGCAGCAGGTTACTTTCCATATCCAACTAGTGATGATTTATAATCTTATTTGCCATGATTGCTTGCTTATCACTGTTGGGGAGGGTCGGTGCAAAGTGTCAGAAATCAGGAACATGAGTGATGAGGGATACTAACATTGGGGTAGTAGACGAGGGTTATAGAGGATGAAATCTCATTTACTTTCCTTCAAGTTGTAAACAACTCAAATAAAAGAATGAATTTCCCTTGTGAGGGAATAGTGATGAGTCCCCTTGATTTACTTATCATCCACCCACAACTGTAATTTTGGTGGATAACTAGTGCAAAAGGTTTAAGTAATGGTGGTGTATGCTGCTTTAAAATGAAGTCTCTCTTGCAGGAGAACTGTGAAATTCTTTCAAGGTGTATCAAGGAGAATTTGGGATTTAAAGATGGAAAGCCAGTTGCTGCTTGTGTCATCTATAGGTGCCTTATTCATTGGCATGCCTTTGAGTCAGAGAGGACTGCTATTTTTGACTTTATCATTGCCGAAATCAATGAAGTTTTGAAGGTAATCTATGTGATGTCCTTGGTTGTAAAGGATGTCTGGATTTTAAACTCTACTTGGTCTTTGTCGAACTCCTTGATTCTTTCATTTTGTAGTTCTTAGCTAGGTTTTGCGTAAGTGCATTTTCCAGATTATTGAAGATACATGATTAAATTATATATTATTTGTTTGTTTTTGCTCTTGTAGTTACCATCTTATGAGTAAATTCCTAGACCAACTTGTATTTCTGTGGACATTTATCTTTGATTTGTCCAAGTTTGATAAGCCATGGTGCAATCTTGAGCAATTGAGTGCTAAATAACCAGTGAATTGACGTGTTTGTCAGATTTGACTACTGCAAGGTTAAGCAACATATGTGGAACTTTTTGAAGGCCTACCAAGAAGTTGGAGAGTTGGAGTTGCGGTCCTAGTCCTAAATCCATTGTGTTGCAGACCTAAAATAAACAAAAGTGTTCCTTAACATCGTGAGCTTTTAGAAGAGGTGGTTCATATAATGTTAACTTTCTCAAAAAAAAAAAGAAGAGGTGGTTCATATACTTTAAAAGGTCCTGCATTAGGCTCTTGGCTGTTTACCAACAAAATATTTCATATGCTTGGACCTTGAAAACAAATGGGGCCCACAAATTAATGTGCTTCATCTCTTAATATTTTAAATTTTAGATGAAGTGGTATACACAATCTTTTTTGTTATGGTAAACCACCCCTGTACCCCACCTATGAGCCCAACAATTGCTCTTTCCCTGCTTCGCTACCTGTGTGACTCAAACTCTCATGGTTAGAGAGTGAGGTCCTTACCGCAAACCTTGTCAGTGGAGGTTAACTGGATACACAAACTTGTCAGAACTTTTTGCACATGTGGCCTATGATTACTACCATGATATGCAACTGCATATCTGGGTTGGCTTGCTAACCCAGTTTTAAATCACCTTGCTAATTATCTTACCATAATATGTAGCTAAACATCCAGGTGGCTTCCTAACCTAGTGTGTAATCACCTTGCTAACTATTACACTAAATGTGCTCATTGAACAAATGACAGTTTTATTCTAAATGAGTGCATAGTTTTTTTCCTTTTGAGTTTATTGCAATTCTCAAGTAGATGTAACTAGTTCTAGACTAGCTAATGTCTCAAGTTTCATTCATCTTTAACCAAGTTTTCTTCTTTTTATTTTCTTGGGGTGTCAGGTTGGAGATGAGGATGTCACTTTGCCATATTGGTTATCTAATGCATCTGCACTTCTCTGCCTTCTGCAAAGAAATTTGAGGGCTAATGGCTTCTTCAGTACGTCTTCTCAGCGTTCTGGAGGTGTTTCTGCACTAAATGGGAGGGTTGCCCAAGTAAGTTGTGTAGCTATAGAGGTCATAAATTACAAATCCTGGTATTTGTAATAGTGTAACCATGTTCCATTGTTATTACTAATAAACAATAATATTTGATCATGATAGTAGTTGGAAATCTTTTGATAAAGTAGTAAGGTAAATTAACATACACCCCTCTATTTTTAACTATTATGTTTTATATTGTTTCTTTATTAACTTGCATTTTAAGAAAATTATGAAATTGTGTTAAGTACTCATAAAAATTGGAGCCGCAGGGGTTAGCCTAGCTGCAAAGATCTCTGAGGGATTGTGTCTTTGCTCATAAGTTCGAGCCTTGTGCCGAGCGAACTAACTCCAATATTTAAGTGGAGAAGAGTAGAAGGGAGAGCACATCGTCCTGGAGTTTCGAAGACTGATTGGCCCAAAGGGTTGGCTTCGGATGGATTTCTCAGTCATAAAAAAATGGATGATTTGACAATATTGCAAGCCACACAGCAGTTGGAGTATTCTTGTAGGATAACCAAGAAATCCTCAAGGATCAGTGGTGCACGATTCGGAACTCGGTGGATAATGGGCCTGCCACTTTACCCTCATCCACTTAAGATACCAAACTTTTTTCTCTGTAAAGTTTGAACCCGTGTGCACCAAAAGCACACATCACATGATGCACTCTTACTACTTGAGCAAAGCCCTGGGGCAATGGTTGGAGTACCTTTTTATCAGCCTAGTGTTATTCCAGCCTGCATAGATCTCATCAGTTTCACGTCTTCTTGCCCACAACTCTATGCTAGAACTTCTTTGATGGCATATTCTTCTTCTCTGGTTGGAAAAAACTATATCAATGTGGCCAACCAATCATGTTTTGTTGTCTATGGCCTCAGTACTTGATTTCTGTTCCTCTTTAACAAGTCTTCCTTTAAGTTCACCTTGATCTACTCATTCTTTTCCCCTTTACTTTTGGGGGTCCCTGAAGAAGGGAGAAGGTTACTGTGCATTCATTTGAAATATTTCTATATGTTGTTTCTGGGGTTATCATGGTTGATGTAATTACATCTGTAGTTAAGGGGTGCCAGAAAAGTTTAAAACAGACCGAACTGAGTTACCAGCCAAGTATGTGTACTTATAGTGTGTGCATGGTGTATATATTTTTCATTCAATGGATTGTGCTTTATCCTTATCAAACCTGGATTGTCGTCGTCTCTTTTGCATTTTTCATCATTTAAATTTCTGAATTAATGATAGAAGACTTAAACAAGTTTTTGTATTTTCACACTCATTCAATGGATTGTGCTTTATCCTTATCAAACCTGGATTGTCGTCGTCTCTTTTGCATTTTTCATCATTTAAATTTCTGAATAATGATAGAAGACTTAAACAAGTTTTTGTATTTTCACACTCTTCAGAGTTTAAAGTCGCCCTTGAAATTTATTGGATTGGAGGATGGAATGTCGCATATGGAAGCAAGATATCCAGCTTTACTGTTTAAACAACAACTAACTGCATGCGTGGAGAAGATATTTGGTCTGATTCGTGATAATTTGAAAAAGGAAATATCCCCATTGCTGGGTCTGTGCATTCAGGTGTGCTCCTCCTGCTTCTAAATAGTATTCTATGCATGTGCATGTCATCAAATTCAGCTGTTGAACATTGTCTTTCAGTACTTAATGCCTTTTATAGAACTTATTACCCAAGTCAGCATTGTTTTTTTGTTGAAATCTACTGATTCTGCAATCACTAGTTAGTTAAGTCGTGAGAAGACCTACCTACCTACCTACCTACTGCTTTAATTCCTTGTTATTTGGAGTTAATAAGAGGTAAGTAGTGATAATATGTAAGAGACACCCTTGTATTGGAGCTAACCTTTTTGTAACTATGCATCTTCTTAATGCCTTATTAATGATATTAACTTACTTCAAAAGAATATAATAGGAATATAGTACAGTTAAGTAAACAATAATCTATTGAAATAGGAAGTAGTTGAAGTGAAAGGTTAGACCAATGTTTTACAAGGTGGGGGCACGAGGCGAGGCGTTTTATGCATCACGGGGTGAGGTGTAAGCCCCGAGCCATGAGACGTAAGTCCTATGGATCTACGAGGCGTATATCTCATGTATCATCAATTTTATAATTTTATTACTAAGAAAATAAGTAAAAGTGCCTCTTCATTTTGTAATAATGGGAAGAACACCTTGTTGTGAAAAAGTAGGTATCAAGAGAGGCAGATGGACTGCAGAAGAAGATCAAATTCTCACTAATTATATTCTTTCTAATGGAGAAGGCTCTTGGAGTTGGAGGTCATTACCCAAAAATGCTGGATTACTGAGATGTGGAAAGAGTTGTAGACTAAGATGGATTAATTATTTGAGGTCTGATCTCAAGAGAGGGAACATTACTTCACAAGAGGAAGATATAATCATAAAGTTACATGCAACTTTGGGTAACAGGTGGTCTCTAATAGCGGGACATTTATCTGGTAGAACAGATAATGAGATTAAAAATTATTGGAACTCTCATCTAAGTCGAAAAGTTGATAGCTTAAGGATACCATCGATGAGAAGTTGCCTAAAGCTGTAGTTGATTTGGCTAAAAAGGGTACATTGAAGCCAATTAAACATTGTAGAAAATCATCGATTAGTCAATCGAAAAATAAAAAGTCAAAACTTATTAAAAGCTAAAGAAAATAGTACTAGTGGGGCTTTGATTGGAATTGTTCCTATGTCTTCAACACCAAACATAGAAAAAGAAGCATTGTGTTGTACAAATATGCCAGCTTGTGATAGTACCATGGCATTAATGCAAGAAGATGTAGCAAAGGTAGAGGTGCCAAATTCTTGGGCAGGGTTATAGAGGCCAAGGGAAGCCTTAGTTCAGATAGTGGTATGGAATGGCCAAAGCTCGAGGAGATTATGCCAGACGTGGTGATTGATGATGAAGATATGAACCCAAATTTCATTTTGAATTGTTTAGAAGAAGAAGTAATGAGCAATAGTGCAGGGAATAATTATTCATGTATCGACAAAGAAAATAAAAACGTATCAAGCGATGATGAAAAAAGCAAATTATTAATGGATTGGCAAGATGGTGATGAATTAGTATGCCAACGCCACCATGGGAATTAGAAACAGACATAATTCCTAGTTGGCCACAATGGGACGATACTGACACTGATTTACTTCAAAATTGCACCAATAATAATTATGAAGCAACAACAATGGAAATTAATAACCAAAATCATAGTGCCATTGTCTCTTGGCTTTTGTCTTAGAAATATAATAATATGACATTGTATTGCTTTTGAATATATTACTCAAAAAAAAATAAAAAAAATAAGTAAAAGTAGAACTTTCAATAATTCTGCAAATAAATTTAAATAAATCACCAATAATATAGAAAAAAAATATAATTATTATTTGAGAAAGGTAACAACACAAAAAATGATAATACCGAGATAATATTAAATATGAAATCATCATCTATCTCCAAATCTACTAGTCCTTCTCAGTTCTAGTAGATTTGGATCTACGGGGCGTATATCTCATGTATCATCAATTTTATAATTTTATTACTAAGAAAATAAGTAAAAGTAGAACTTTCAATAATTCTGTAAATAAATTTAAACAAATCACCAATAATATAGAAAACAAAATTATAATTATTATTTGAGAAAGGTAACAACACAAAAAATGATAATACTGAGATAATCTTAAAAATGAAATCATCATCTATCTCCAAATCTACTAGTCCTTCTCAATTTACCCTCAACTAATATTTCCTTACCCCACCCCCTACTAATTTTTGCACTGATTGTTGTTTATATATTTCAAAGAAGGAGAAGGATGAAAAGAGCAAGTGTAATGATAAAAAATGGATAAAATTTTCTTAGGAACATAGTGCTTTGAAATTTATATCCTATCAATTGCAAGCATAATTATCTATTTTTTTATGGTAGTATCATCTTTTACGAGAGTTTTTTTCTTTATTCATATAGAAAAAATCGGCGCAACCTAAAAAACACGATAGCATAAAATATTAATATCATTACACCTACAATAAAAATATTTATGATTTATAGCAAAAATACTTTTAAAATAATAAAATCAAAATTAACGCCGAGGGCATACCACATACGTTTTTACGCACGAGGCTTATGCTTTTATGCACGGTGCTTATGCTTCAACTTCTAAAGTGTTACTCCCTATGGATCTACGCCTTAATTTGCACCTCATAGCATTTTTAATACGTTCGCCTCGAAATGTGCCCCATAAATGCTTTGATAACATGGGTTTGACACAAAAGTTGGTGTTCCATTTTATATATCACACTTCCCATTTTGGTCCATCTCAGAAAGAATGTCACCTTGTTCCTTAGTGACATACACTTATAGTCATAGAAATGTGATATCTTGATCATGAGCACAAGTTCCAATGGTACTTATGATAAGTGCCAAACGTCTTTCCATTTTTCTAAAACTTTGTGTCTAGTCAAATATTGCTATACAAAATGAAATGTAAGGAGTAAATGGACCAGCAGGAAGTTAATTTAGGTTGCTTGGTGTTATTGAATAAGTTAACATCTCATTTGTGGAAGAACATCATTATTTGTAGAACATGGTACAAAGGAAGTGGGTAAATGATGATGAAGGGAGAATGAGTCCTTTATCAGATTAAGTTATTCTTTTTTGTTTTCCTCTTTTTGGATTGTTATTTTGATTGAAGGTACTACAAAGGGATGGGTAGACCTAAAATAATATGTTGAGATATTGTCTTAGAAATTGGAGGCTTAATACATTGACAGTCCCTTAAACTTGTTAGTAAATTTCATTTAGACACTCGAACTACGGTTTGTTCCATATGGACGCTTGAACATAAGATAAAATGTTCTTATTTGACACTTCCGATTCAAATTTTGAATTTTTTTTGCGTGTGTTCTCAAATGTTTACTAGGTAGTTGAGCTGACCGCATAAAATATGTCATCTGTTTTAGTTATACACATCGGGCTGAATTGGAACATGCCCAAGATTTTACAACTTATTGAGACTAATACATATTTAAAGGAGGTGACATATTCTAAGTGGTTCACTTACCTACGTAACATGCACTTAAGAATATGCGGAAAAGTGTTTCCTAAGTGTGTAATAAGAACACTTTATCATATTCATGTGCTCAATTGGAATAAGTTGTAGTTCGAGCGTATAAATGAAATTTACTCACAAATTTAAGGGGTTGTCGATGTATTAATCCAAAACTAAATCTCCTTGGATGAATACACATTCAATTAAGAGCATGAGACAATAAAAACAAAGGGTCCATATAGGTGATACCAACTACCTCTTGTTACATTGCATGCCTCTTCATGCTTTGGTGGTTTGTTCAGGGTGTAAGGGGTGATGTCAGGTATAATGAATAATGTGTTGCATAGATGAACTGCTACAAGGAAGAGAAGACGCATGGCATGAGACTATGCTCCACTAGCCATCTCATATGTATTATGAAATGAGAGAAATAAGAGCTTTTAAGGGATTAAAAAAAGTGTTTTTATACATTTGAAGAATTACCCCTTATTTTTAGTTAGTCTTTGGTGTGCCTGTTAAAATCGTGTCCGTATTGGAGATTGGGTGACATTTGTATAGCACCATATTATTGTGTACCTCTCTACTTTTTGGTATGCGGTTTGTATATGAGAGCATTTTTCCTACACTAATAAAATTATTTACCTTATTAATAAAGGGTGATATCTTGATACCAACTAGTTGAGAGTAAGTCTTAGTTGTTATGACACTTAGGGGTCGTTTGGTACAAATATTAATAACGCAGGGATTAGTAATGCAGGAATTAAAAGTGCAGAGATTGGTAATGCAGGGTTTATTTTTATGAAGTGTTTGGTTCATTGTTTCCCACCTCATCTTGTGATTGGATTAAAACACTATAAAAAGCTTCTTTCCAATTATACTCTTGAATTATTATGTAATTGGGTCAAGATAGATAATTGGCAAACAATATTAATTTTTTATGGCCTTTTAACTAGCTAGGAGAAGAACAATTTTGTTGTCATGTTTGCTATTTTTTCACTTGAATTATTTGAGGATAAATAAATTATCATCTTAAATTGGTCACTCACAAAATGTCAATTTTCATTTTTTTTAATAAAAAAAGCATCTACTTTTAAAACCGAAAGACGGTAAACAATAGTAAAATTGAATAAACCATCTACATTTACACATAAAAATTGTAAGTTGGTAATTTTAATATGTATGCAATTTTATAAATTGTTCAAAATACAAATAATTAGAAAACGATATATATATATCAACAAATAATACATTCAATTAAGATCATAAACGTCATGTGGTGATATATTTGCCTTTTTAATTAGTAAATGTTAAACAACTCACATTTCAAATATTGTATTGATTTGTATTGGATTTATTTAGTAATAAACAACACTCTCTAAATAATCTATAAGCTAATTTATTTAAATAAATTCTTATACAAATATAAAACATAAAATCAAGAAAGTAAACAAATTAATTAAAATGATTTGAGGATATTTTTTGTCTTTACATAGACTTATCCCATGGTATTAAATCCTATGTATTACTAATACCTCCAAATGGAAGGTATTAGTAATACATCCTATAATACCATGTAGGATGTATAACTAATCCTTGGATTATAAGCCCAAATTCCTGCCAAGCATAGTACTAAATAATACCATACATGTTGAGTATGGTGTATAAGTAATGCTTGCATTAGTTATCTTGAGATTATTTCTTATGTAGTGGTTGGTTTGGTATATTAAAAATAACATACATTGCAAAATTTCTAATTTATTTTTACAAAAATACCCTCCACAAATAGGGTGGAAAGGATGTGAAAAAGGTTTTGAGGGGAAATTGTTTCTTTAATCATGCTAATGCATTCATTAAAATCCTTTGCATAACTAATACCATGGATTTCCATGTATTAGTATTACATACCTCAATACATAGTAGTTATTCATAGGCTGAAAAAGTGTACCAAACAAGGTACTAGTAATACACAAAACTAATGCTTGCATTATTTTTTCTAATAACTTTACCAAACAACCACTTATATTATGTCTGATGTTTATCAACAATGTCTTTGGTTTATCTAGATCCTTGTACATTAATATATGGGCAAGTATGGAATTTAAAGAACATCTAGTTATTAATAAACCCTAATATGTTTTTTCAAAAGACATGCTCCTGCTGCCCAGTTTGTGTCGGTGTCTGATTGAGCACAAAGTGTAAGAAATTAAACAAGATTTTTGACTTGTAAGTCAAATATATGCAAAGTATCAAAATTATCCTTTTAAATGTGCATGCAAAAGTTTCGCATTTTTTTTTCCATTTAAATGACTGGTGGTGAGAGTCCCTACAGGCTACAAGTGATGTCATTAAGGAGAAAAAACGGGAATCCTGAAATTAAGCAGTTCCCAAAAAGAGAAGGTATCATTATTTTTGGGATAGACTAAGAAGAGAAGTGTCACATAAATTGGGACAAGGACTATGTATATTATTAGTATGTAATAATAATAATAATTAAAAAAAAGTATGTAAATGCACCTAGAAAGTGCGAGATTGATATAGAGTCATTGTCAATCCCAACAAACTTGTTTAGGGTTAAGATGATTTTCACTGATACTTGATTGGCCATTGGTATATGGGTAACTCTGTTGAATTTATAAATAGGCATTTGCTACTAAATTGGGAAATTTCTGAAATGTTGATGGTTTCATGTTCTTCCCGTAGTTAAGCATGATACTTGCATCACCTGATAAGCTTCCTTTTTCTCCGAGACTGCAAGTTTAATTTTTCATATTTGTGATCATGTGTGAAGGCACCAAAAATCCAGCGGGTGCATGGAGGGAAATCAACGAGATCACCTGGTGGTATTCCTCAGCAGGCACCAAGCAGCCAATGGGATAGCATCATCAAATTCCTGGATTCTTTCTTGAGTCGCTTACGTGGAAATCATGTATGCATATAATTCTCATCGTCTTGGCTGTATCTTTCTGTCCCTCTTCATTTGAGGTTGCTATTGCATTGATGAAGAATTTCTTTGATGCAATTTTCATATGCAGAGTTTGTAGTTGCATTTTAATGGTGCAAACTTCTTTCTAATGTCATTACATTTATGTTGTTTACTGTTAACTAGCCTTAGAATAAACTGCTTATATGTATTTCTATTGCAATAACTGTTTTTTCCCTCAAGTGTGTTTTTTCTTACTCTTCTTTTTAAGATGACTATTATGGTTATGAATAATGACAAAGGAGAGATAGCCTAGTGGAAGGGGTCCTCAACCTCAAACATGAAGACTTGAAGTTCGTGATTCAAGTCACCAAGGAAGCAAAATGGGTATAGCCACTTTGGGGGGCTTTGGGGTTTGTCATATCTCGGGAAAAAAATCTGGTCCTGAATAGTCTGGTTAGTTGGAAGCTTAAGTTTGTGATTTCATTATTGTGGTTGTTCTAAGTGTAGGGTAGTGGTTAGTTTTTGGCTTTTAAGATTGTGGATGTGTAAATGGAGCCCATTAAACGTTTATGTGCACTCTTCATTTGCAATGTGAGTTCTCTATTATGTGGGCACGGAAGTTAAGATGCTAGTTGTATTTCGTTCTTTCTAAATAGAAATCCAGAACTAAGGATTTCTTTTTTTGGAAAATTAGAACTTTCTAGAACAGCCTGTCTTTAAGAATGATGACTAAAGTAGAAGGCTGTAAGAGTTAGTTTCCCTGTGAATAATTTTAAAAAGTATGACAGTCTAGTAATGAGTCAAATGGAGAATGTACTACTCCCTCCGTCTCAATTTATATAGCGTAGCTTGACTTCGCATGGAGTTTAAGAGAGAAAGAAAGACTTTTGAAACTTGTGCTCTAAAATAAGTCATAGATGTTTGTGTGGCTATAAATTCTTTCATTAAAGGTAATTTTAAAGTTAAATTGTTACTAAATATAGAAATGTATTATTCTTTTTGGCCTGACTAAAAAAGAAAGTGAGTCATATAAATTGGGACAAATGGAGTAGTAAAATATTCCATTTTGGAAAATGCTATTTTGGTAGTGTGTGAAAAAGTGACAAACTCATTTCTATTCGGTCATAGGTTGATCCAAAGAACAAGAGTCAACTTCCAACATTAAGTTTGTTGCTCCTCAGTAGCTCAGTGGTAGAGCAGTCGGTTGTTAACTGTCAGATGAGTTAGTAGGAATCATGTGGCATGGTACGATTTGAAAAATATATAGTATGCTTCACCAAGGACATGCAGCGCAATTGGACTTCTGTAAAAAGAAGAAGATGATGCAGGGCATGGGATGTACCCTCATTAGCTCTCATGTTGGATTCTTTTAGAGATGAATAAGAGCTTTTGAAGTGGTGGAAAATGACTTTGTATATATGTGGAATAACTTAGGGGTCGTTTGGTTGGGAACAAGTTATCCCAGGATTAGTTATCTTGGGGTTAACTAATCCCACCATGTATATGGGATAACTTATCCCATCACTATGATATAAATGGTGGGATAACTTATCCCAAACATGGCAACCAAACAAGATACAACAATTTGTTCCCATCACTATTTTCTTATCCCATCACTATTTATTTTTATCCCTCACACCAAACGACCCCTTAACAGTTTTTTATTAATGTTGGTCCGTCCACACACTTCCTGTTCTTGTAGATGGTTGGGCTCTTTCATTGGAAACCACAATTTTGTGTAGCTTCTCTACTTGTTTTATACTACTTGTATACGATGCATTGTCCCACAACACTGAAATTATTGTTTATCCC
The DNA here is from genome assembly GCF_019186545.1 of Solanum stenotomum. Classification (NCBI taxonomy): domain Eukaryota; kingdom Viridiplantae; phylum Streptophyta; class Magnoliopsida; order Solanales; family Solanaceae; genus Solanum; species Solanum stenotomum. The sequence goes on along the minus strand of NC_064291.1, from coordinate 33,435,964 downwards.
AAAAAATTTACTCTGCTCCAAATGTTAATGGTGAGATTTCAGAGTCTAAAATGCTGTTGACAACTCAGCAATGAGGAAATCCGTAAGTGTCTTTGTTTTTTTCCCCTGGATATCATAAACCCTACTCCCAAACCTCTACCCAAGAGGCGATTTCCACTGTGGTGCTTCCTTGGTGTTGGAGGAGGAGTGTCTTTTTCACTTGCTTATTCCTCCCTTCTCATGAGGATATTCATAGGGTTCTCCACAGGACTAGATTGTTGGCTAAATAAAGTTGCCAGTTAACTTATCAAATTGAGAGAGTAGATCCTTGTGTAAAATGCCATTCTACAAATGCTATGTTTCACATGTATCGCAGTATCAGATATTTGTGGTCAGGTTATTTAGTTAGCAATGTGTGCATGCTGCTTCTGATCTTTATCTCAGTGTTTCATGAGGATACATAATGATCACCTTTAGTGATGTATTAGTTTGCATGTGCATATGCCTTATTTCGGCTTGCCTCAGGTCTATATCAGTGCTGCCTGAGGATTCCTGATCACCTTAATGATGAATCAGTTACTTGTTTTTAATTTTTCCTTTTCTTCTATTTTGTATAGCTTAATAGCCTCCAAAACATCCTATGAGAGGTGATATTTTATTTTGTTGGTATTGCTTAGAAAAAGCCCATATTATGGTTTTTTTGATAACTGAAAAATCTCCAAGAACCTCTGTGCATGGTTCAAAACTCGGTGGATAATGGGACCACCTCTACCTTTCTCCACTTAAATACCAGGCTTTTGGCTGCGGTTGAACCTGGAGACGTGCCTAACCCACACATGACAAGCTGCACTCTTATCACTAGACCAAAGACCTATAGGCAAGCTTGTATTATGTTTTTGTGACACTTGCACATACATAATTGATAATAAACTGCAAAACATTAGTGTGATGATAGGAGGATGTCTTCTTTTTCTAGTTTCTTCCTTGTTACTTCAAAACTTTTAATTTTCTTTTCTTGTCGATTTATGGTATATGAATGTATTGATGAATTCCCAGGTGCCTTCATTTTTCATCCGCAAGCTGACTACCCAGGTTTTCTCCTTCATCAATATATCGCTTTTTAACAGGTATCGTGATCTTACAAATTTCTTTTTTCTTAATTCTTGTCCTTTCTCTTGTGTGGAAATAAAGCTTATGATTCTTTGGTCTTAAAATCTGCAAGTCTTTTACTCCGACGAGAGTGTTGCACATTTTCAAATGGAGAATATGTGAAGTCTGGTTTGGCAGAACTAGAAAAATGGATAGTCAATGCGAAAGAAGAGGTATTAAGAAATACAGTTTTTTCTCCTGTGTGTTCTCCAATGTAGATGTTGAACTGAGAAAGAACTACATGGGTGCTGAATGTAGTTTGCAGGTACATCTTGGCATGAACTAAACTATATCAGACAAGCTGTTGGATTTCTGGTAGAAGCCATATCCTTGCTAATAGCTCTTTGATATCTGAAAGTCTTACTGTGAGCTATAAGTTTTATTCGCTGTGACTATCTAGGTAATACATCAAAAGAGGAAGAAATCATTGGAAGAGATAAGACAGGACCTTTGCCCGGTAAGAAATAAACCCCAAAATGTCATTGAGATGTCAATCTTCTTTGCTGACTGAATATTCTTAAATACATCATCGTGGACAGGCATTAACAACCAGACAAATTTATCGAATTAGTACCATGTATTGGGATGACAAGTATGGAACTCAAAGTGTATCTAATGAAGTAAGTGTTCTGCTGCATTTCTCCCAAGTCTGTTTTCTTGGTATGTTTTTGTTCATAGGCATATGACTGTATAATCTGTAGGTTGTCGCACAGATGAGAGAGATTTTAAACAAGGATTCTCAGAATCTAACATCTAACTCATTTTTGTTGGATGATGATCTGAGGTAAAAGCTTGCTGTACTTCTATCCCAGCATTTCTTCCATTTGATATTTGTCTTTCCTAAAATATCTAGTTAATTGTTCTGTCAAAGTTAAAATACTCGATTGTCGTATTGTTCAGTGATGTTGGTATCCTTGAGATATAGCAATATTTTAATCATTAGAAATGATTTCTTTTCTCTATAGCAGCATTTCATAAATGCTTGAAAACATTTAGTTTAGCATACTCAATAATCAAGCAATGCATAATAATCAGATTACAGTCCCATCAATTTCAAAAATTCCATTCTGTTGACATTGATCATGCATTTTTCTTATTTAATGAGTCCATAAGGTGCAAGCTTCATATCAGTTGCTTGGTGTATGGAGAATTCATTTCATCATTTCCTGGTTGCCTTAAGTAATTATTTCTTGCTGCTTACTGTTAACTATTTTCTAAAAAAAATATTTCTTGCTGCTTGCAGTATTCCGTTCTTAACAGAAGACATATATATGGCACTTCCGGAGTTAGATCCTTCTCTTATGGAGCTGCCAAAGTTCCTATCTGAATATCCATCAGCATTGCTTATGATACAGCACACAAAGTAAACTTTTTATGTGCATGTTTGGAATATTCTCGTCTTGTACAACTCCAGTCTCCACTCGCGATGTGCAACATCTACCAATTCTTGCTTGGGAAAAGCTGCGTGTCAAGATAGCAAACTGATTCCCGGCAATGCAGGACAAGTTGTCTCCCCAAAAAAGAAAATCCCTTCAGTTTGCTTACACGACAGTCTAGATCTAGAGTAGAATCTGTACAGCACTAGGCGTAGGTTACTGGAAAGGCTTCCTTATTTTTTCGGAATGCCGGCTCTTTTGAGCTCTGTATATTTTTCATGTTGGTTACTTCATTGTTGCATGCTTCCCCCATCTTTTAGAAGTTTTCAAGGCACTTGCCCTGTTAGAAATGTAGCCCCATCTCCTTTAGCACATTTTAACCATCTCTATTCCATATACTAATTGTAGGCTTGTATTTGTTGATGTTATAATTAATGTGAATACCCCTTTTTTTTTTGTGGAAACTTCATGTTGTAGCAAATATTCAAACCTGTTTCTGACAGCCATCCAAACTTCTTTCCTTCCAATTTTACTGAAAGTTGGAAGTGTTAACAAATTTCAAGATTAATGATTTTAGTTAGATGTTCGATCTGTGTGGTTCGTTTTTTATTGTCATGCATTTATTTCTTGGAACATAATATGGTAGCTAATCTCTAAACCAATGATAATGATTCTGCAAACAAAGAAGAAAACTATCTTTTGTAGTTTTTTATTTTTTGCTTTGCTTGCTGACTTGTTGGTTAACATTGGCAGTAACATGTTAGTGATAACAACATTCATAGCCTCTAGATGGTTAACTAGTTGAGAGGCTGTTGGGCACATCTAGTCACAAAAAAGAATGTGTTGACACATTGCTAAACAAGAATCCTTTTTGTTAAATGAAGAGAAGAACAAGTTAACTAATCATCCAAATGCTCAATTAGTTGGTTTCTTTTCAGCTTGTTGTAATGTAGTAGGAGTTGTTGTAACAGAAACAAATTGTAAATCAGCCAAGGAAAATGATCTCCAACTTGTGGAGTTGTCACAAAGACCAGAATTCATAGCCAATATGCCAATATGTTTCTTCTTTGAGATGCCAGTGTGGTTCTTCTTGTTGGGTAAACGACATGCCAATATGTTTCTTCTTTTCTTGTTAATATAAGAAGCATTTTCTGGCTTTGCTAATTCTTTAGCTGAAGATGAAGTTGAAGCTTCTCTTAAACTTGTGAATGATTTTGACTTTCCATTATAGAACCTTGACATACCCTTTCTGCAAATAGGATAAAACAATTCAATTCATGCCCACAAAAAAACATTTTCTTTTAATCGTACCACAACATATCTAGTGAAATGAAGCTAGAATAGGATAGGATAGAGCATACGCACAATTCAAAAGAAAAATACCTAACTGGTAAAACTTGGTGTAGAGGTTGGATGGAAGTGAAAGGACTCTCAACTTCTTGAGAATCATCATCCATTGATTCTTCATGTGATATAGTATCACTATTTTCCCCAATAGATGATGAAGAACTACAAGTGCATGCCTTCTCCTCATTAATAAACACTTGTTTATTACCACCAAAAAATGCCTCTTGTGGATCACATGATAATGCATCCATAAATCCACATGAACCTTCAACTTCCCTTTTATCCATAATCATACTTATAGACATTTTTATAATTTTTTTCCCTTATGCTTGCAACAAATAAATATTAAAATTAAAATCAAAAACCAAGAAATGGTGTTTCAAAGAAAAGGCTAGACAGAAAGACAAATCTTCACCACAGGAAAATTCTTGGATCTTGGAAACAAAAATGAGATATAAGATGATGAGTTATCATTATCGTTATCATTATATTTAAAATGAAAAGATAAAACAAGATAATTAAGTAACAGAAGATTGAATTGAATAATGGGGTATGGATATATATTATACATAAAAAAAGAAAGGGTAGGTCTTATCTTGAATCCTAATCCACTGGTTGTCCTTTGTTAGAAAAAGAAATAAAATTAATTTGAAATTAATAATTAATGGTAGCCACTAAGCAATGTCATTATGACATGTAAATTCATTGGTTAATCCAAAGCAGGGATATGAATCTAGTCAGCTTTACAGCTATTTATTGTTAAGGATAAACCTAATCCTATAGTTTATATCTCAACCAATAATTTCTTTACCATTTTAACTAAAGTTTTGACTTTTTGTTCAAAGAAAATATTTATGCAAATTACCTTACTTTAAAGATAACAAGTAAACATTAATTCAAGGGAAAAATCACCCCATGTATACATTTAAGAGTAAATATTATGGGTTTTAAATTTACTTTTAAAAAATTCTTGCTTATAACAGATTATTTACAGGTTATGACATATTAATTAAATTTAATTTTATTTAAAAATCAAATTATATTTATTTAATAAATTATTAATCTATTTAAAGGTTTTTATTATTAATTAATAATAGGTAATTAATTTGATTTCACTTCCTTTTTTTAGAACTAAAATTTTCAGTTACCCAATTTTAGGGATTTTCTCCATACACGTTTTCTTTCATTGTTTATCGTTACCATCCCCGTTCGTCAATTCCACCCCCCTCCCCCATGCTTATTCACTCCTAGACGCCACAATCCACTATCCCACTTTCACCATTGTTTCTCATCAAGTCTAACTTCAAAATAGTCCACCCCCTCCCCCACGATTATTCATCATCATGTTTAAGAAACCCATTGAAACTCCTCGAAAGAGTCCCAGATTTGATGGAACTTCAATTGATGATGTTCATGCTCCATCGTTCAATATATTATCCCAAACACCCCGCCTAAAACTGTTGAAATTTCGGCGACCGGTGGTTCCTCTCGATCAAAGAATAAAAAAGATAAAAATAATGAAGCAAAGGAAAGTGTGATTCTAGCAAATCAAAAGGGGAAGAAGAGGAAGGGGAAAACACTTGTTGAAACCCCTCCTGATTCTGAATCCGATTTCAATTCAGATTTTGTTAGTCAAACAAAAAAGAAAAAAAGAAAAAAAATCAACAAATATTGAAGTTGCTCAAACATCAAAACCATCTACAAGAAGAAAAACAAAGAAGAAGGAATCGAAATTACCAAAATACAAAAACCCCAAAAAAGTTGTAAGGGTAAGTACTTTATATAATTTATTTTCACATTACTCAAAATAGTTATTTTTTTATATCACATTATTCTTATTATTGTTTTCAAAATAGTTGTTTGTGTGAAATTTGTTCCAAATCTGAAAAAAAAATATTTATGGATTTGAATATAAAATTTGGGTGATGTATTTTGTCTGAATTATGAAAAAAATATTTATGGATTTGACAATAAAATGGTATGAATTATGTATTAACATTAATGTTATTGTATCTTAATTGTGTATAAACATATGAATTATCAGCAATGTTGTTTTTGACATGGAAGTTGTTGAAATCGATGCAAAGTACCATCGTGAAAGGTATGCCACAATCCTGTGGCATTATGGAAAAACAAAGAATGAGGATGGCGCGATCACTACTGGTACGGTTGCTAGCAAATTTGGTGGACCTCGCATAACAAAAGAACATGTTTCGGATACCACCAATTATCCTACACCAAGACCACTGACAAAAAATTTGAAATAGTTCATTGCAGCTCTACTTTTTAAGAATTACATCTTATTTTTTTTAACTTTTGGATAATTTTTTTTTTGGTTTAACTTTTGGATAATTTTTTTCTGTTTAAGTATTTGATGATATATAATACCATATGTTATCTTCTATTCAGATACCATCTACACATGAATTAATATTTGGCTATTATAATTTCAGAACACTGGTATTATACAGACTTCATACAAATTGGATTCACTATTTTAAAGTATCATTGTGTTTCTAAGTAGTAAACTCATTGGATGAAACGTGTATGAAAATTGATTTATACGTATATGACTATGAATTTAATATAAGGGGTTACGTGTATGAAAATTGATTTATACGTATATGACTATGATTTTAATATAAGGGGTTGGGTATTGTATGAATCGTGATATGGTTTTTATATACAAATGTTATGAATTTTATTTTTTCATTTGTCTGATTTTCTTTTGAATCTTCATATGGTATGAATGATTAAATTGGTATGAAAATGATATCAATTGTCAAACTAGTGATTTTTTCTAAAAATGTCACATTGTAACGACCCATTTGGTCATTTTGAGTACTAGAGCTTTTTATTTCAAAAAATACTTTTCGATAGATTCTAAATGGATATTTTGGACTATTCATAACTACAATTATGAAATTAGTGGGGTAGTTTTAATAATATACTTAGTTGGTGGTTATAGAAGATAGCATTAAAACTAATAGTGGGTCACTTTTACACTTTTATAATTAGTCTGTAAATAGTTAGGGTAGTAAATAATCTGCAAAAGAAAGAAGAAAGAAAAGGAGGCGAGAAATGTTTTCAACGAGGTCGATTTAGAGCGAGTGACTGCTCTTTCAGGTGAGATCTTTGAAACTTTCAATCTTTTATATACGTAGTGTAACCAGTATTATACAAACTTCGTACATTTTGGATACACTATTTTAAAGTATCAATGTGTTTCTAAGTTGTACACTCATTGGATGAAACGTGTATGAAATTTAATTTATATGTATATGACTATGACTTTAATATTAAATCTTGGATATTGTATGAATCGTGATATGATTTTTATATACAAATGTTATGAATTGTGTTTTCACATTTGATTATTTTCTGTTTTACACATGTTGTTTGAATGAAAACTGAATTAAATTTGACTAATATGTGTATGACCATAACTTAAGCTAGAGTTGGAATGAAACATGAATACAATTGACATGCAGTTTGTTATAATTTTATTTATAATATGACACCAGTTGAAAACCAAATTAATATTCATGATAACTTACATTAAATACTCCGGATACCAAATGAACTCCATAATTACCTTCTTATAATTATCACTAATATATACAATATCTTTAAACTAGAATAAATTTTAGTTGTAACAATATGCATTCTGTATGATTACTGGATGAACATTGTATAAAGAATGAACAGTAAATTAAACACTAGGCTATAATGCACTTCAAACCAATTATGCTTCATATCAAAACAAAACATTAATATAACCAACAAAATAAACAGTCATTAGTTTTGCACAGGATAATTTGAACATGTCTTCCTGTTGTGGCCAACTTAACGACATCTACTGCAGGTAACTTTAGACCTTTTGAATTTCACTCAGCAAACCCCTTCCAGCGTTCAAGTTGCGGTCTTCCTACCGTTCTCTTTGGACTATCGCAAGGGATAGGTTCATATATACAAATTATTATAATAACAATAAAATTATACCCACTTGTCTTTATTTTTTCATACAAATATCATTCAGACAGTACATTACAAAACACTTTTCATACTCACTAAATACACATTTCAAATTCACTTAACACACATTTCATACTCACTTAATACACATTTCATACAACAATCATCATTCATTCTAAATATATACATTTCGCTCGTACCAAATACTTCATTACTATCAAACAACTTTATACAGAAATGACAAAACTAATATAAACACTAAAATTACAAATTTAATACCATCTTAAAACACTTGTCATATAATTCGTTAAACTTCCAAATAACTTTTTTTACAGATTACTGAACACACTTTCATACAAATTTCAATTCATTTATTCTATCAAATTCATTATCAACTTAAATAACTTTTCATACAATTCGTCAAAATTCTAAATAAATTTTTTAATAGATTACTGAGCACACTTTCATACAAATTTCTTTCCATTTATTCTATCAAATTCATTCAAAAAAATATATTTAATTTACACTTCAAGAAAAAAAAAAAACAGTATTCAAAACAACCACAAAAACAAAAAATCACTAATACTATATATTTCACAACAGTTAACAAAAAGTGATATCACCTTAAATATATTGACGATTTACAGTTTTATCATTTTTTTTTCATTTCACTGTAATTTAAAAACAACAATAAACAATAATAAATACTAACATGAAGGATCCCATCTTCCACCATATTTAATTAATATTGATACGTTGTTGTCCATCACAACAAAATCAAATTTTTTCAAATATAAAAAAAAAACTTCAATTACTCGATACTGGGAATTTTTTCTGGCAGAACAATGAAGAGAGAGAGAAACGTTGAAAAAAAAAGAGATAAAATCTGATTTTTATTTGATTTTAACTAATTTGAGTGAATTAAGGATACTAAATAATCTTAATTAGGTTGGATCCCTTATTTCGTGCCAATTATTAATTATCTACACTAAATTCAAATTAAATTAACACCACAATTTCAATTTTTTTTTTTACCTTTTTACCATCAATTCCGTTTTTTTTTAAAAAATTTTCTTTTATTTTTTTAATAATTTGTTAGAACCTGAAATTTTTAATGTTATAACTTGAAAGTCTAAATCTACTGCTATAACTCGAAAATGCTAATATAATATATGTCATATATGAAATTAACACTAATTCATACTCACTTCGTCCATTTTTAATTGTCACAGTTTTCTTTTATAGAATCAAACTATAAGAACTTTGACTAACATTTAATGATGCATTTTTTCATCATATTGATATGCAAAAAATTGTAATTTATAGTACTTTTCGTATAGTTTTTGAATATATAATTTATTTTTTTAAAATATCAAAGTAATGTAATCTAATTTAAATTTGAAAATTAGTCAAATTGACTTTCGAAAAACGCAACATGACAAACAAAAGTGGACGGAGGGAGTATTTCATAATAAATGGTAAGTAATATACTGTAGAATTAAATTATTTAATCCCTCAGTTTGATTTTATTTGACCCTTTTATTAAAAATAAAATTTTGTTTTCACTTTGTTCATTTTAATAAATCAAGATAAATTTATTAATTTTATCTAATATTACCCTTATCATTAATAAATTAAAAATAAGTTTTAACCATAATTAAGATATAGATATTTATACTATTTACTCCCAAAAATATAAGACAATTACACAATTATATATATATATATATATATATATATATATATATAAGAGAAAATAAGAGAAGTTTGAAGGCTTAAAATATGTATCTTCAATTATTCTTTATTATATAAATATTTATTTTGTCAAATTCAAATATTTAATTGTTGCATTATTTACAATATCTGTCCAACAAAAGAAAAATTACACTAAATTCTAGTGATATATTTTTTAAAGTACGAGGATCCAAATTTGTCTTCTCTTTGAACACTGCAATTCTTCCTGGGGAATTTTCGCTTATAGCCACTCAAAAATAATATTTTTTAGCTATAGTTTGCTAATTACGATTCGTAGCTATATGTTAGAGGGAGGAGAGAGGCGAGCGAGAGAGGGTAGAGAGTGGAGAGAGGCGAATTGTATTTGTATATTTGTCATATAATTGTATATGTATAAAAAAAGGCGAGAGAGATGATGTAATTATAGCTAAAATTAAGCTGTGAGCCATAATTAATTCAAACTATAACTATGTTAGCTAATTAACTAGTATCTTTGCTTCTGTGAGTAATTTTCCCATTCTTCTTTTTCAAAACATCCAAATTAGACTAAAATAATTTGGGATGAAAAAAAAAATCAAAAGCAAGTACCAATTTTTTTTACTCAAGGCAAATAAGATTTTAAAAAAATATATTTAGGAAAAATATTATGTACTAAACTGTGGGATTGAAAATATATTTTAAAAATAAATATATGAAAGTACATAATTACGTCTATCAATCATGATTAAACAATATCTTTAATTATCAAATTTTAATCATTAATTTAAATCTATGATATGTGTCTTCATACAAATAAAAACAAAGACAAAATGAAGAGGAAAAATAAAGTCAAATCCGAACTTTATAAACGTGCCTATTGGCTAGTTAGTCGTCCTAATAGTAATAATAATTCAAACTAGTGTTGGTATTATACTATAGCTATAAATTATCGTAATCTTTATTTCGATATAAATTATGCTCGGATTTGAAGGTTGGTGGTTCCTCTCTTGACGTGTAGTTGCCTAAAACTAAATATTAAAATTAAGAGGATGAAAATCATCATTAACAACCTATCAATACATAATTTTGATAAGTGTAGGCTTTTAAAAAATAATATCTTTAAATGTTATTTCTATCATTATAGAGTAGAGAAGTTATCTTCGATTAAGAAAAAAAAACAAAAAAGTAAGAGAGAAGAATGTACAAAATAACAATACACAAAATAAGTGTAGCAACAAATATCAATACATATTGGAGAACAAATCACGTGATATCTAAAATCATACTATGAAAAAACAATACTTGACTATCTACTATCTTTCTATCCTAATTATTAACATTCACGACTTTCAATCTAGGATCATCTCCATGATCAATTGAAATTATGTCGTGTTTTGTTTAACCACCTCAACTCTTCTTGAAGAAATTTAACAACTTTTGAAAAAAAAAAAATTATACAAAAATTCCTGAATGCGGCAGAATACCGTCTATTATTGAGAGGGAAACATAAGGTTGGTAGGTAATGGCCTTTAGATAAAATTGCATTATGAGGAATTAAGAAGAATTTGTGAAGGATTTTCCTTAAAAGGAGACACACACATATATATATATATATATATATATATATATATATATATGTATGTATGTTTGATGTTTGATACTCACCTTGAAATGCGATTAATTTTGATTGCGCATTGTGGGGCCCCATTCAGGGGAGAATGCTTCATACAAAGAATTTTTTGATACTCAAGGCTTAAACCTTAGACCTTTAATGAATGAGCTATCTCATCCACTGTACTATATTTTTTTGATGGCTAAGAAAGACATTATTATATATATAATTTGGACAAAATAAAATGTGGCTACTTTTGGTTTTTGTCCTCCTAATTTCACTAACAATTCAATTTGGATTCAAATTGAAGAAAATTGACAAGACCAAAACTAAATAATAAAGAAAAAGTCTTTATATGATTTTGATACTCTCGCCGTTCCATATTAGTGGTTCACATTATTAAAAATAATTGTACTAATTTTTTTTATGTCATATTAATGTTCCACCTTATTATAAATAGTTATCCAAATTAGTTATTCATTTATAAAATTTAGGTATAATTCATTATTTTTTTTCTCATTTCACCTTTATAATTAGTTTATTTTTTAAAAAAAGATTATATAAACAGGTTTGTAAAGTTTTAAAAAAATTTCTTACAGAGTAAATTAGTAAAATTATCATTTTTATTGATCATTAAAGTGAAAACTGAGCAATTAATATGAAATGAAGGAAATATTTATAACTTACAAAACTAAAATAGAATCAATTGCGCCTTTACAATTAATTTATTTTTGAACGTGTTGTGAATTCATAAAATTTTAAGTTTTTTTTCGCCAAAAAGAAATAAAAAATGAAGAGGAAGTCAGAGTTAAAAAATGTTGATGTGTTAATGAGCAAGGACTAGCTAGCCATAATAGGCTTATCCAAATCCACATCTCATTATCTTAAGATAAGATTTTTGAACAACTTTCACATACATCAAACATAAAAATTATATTTATATGTTATATCTATAATTTGCATAATTGCGTTTCATAGCAAATTTTATATTTGTTATGGAGCTTTTGATTTGTATAATTCGCTACAAATATTCAATTTTATACAAATTGTTCAGTTTTGTATAAATTCATTTATATATTGTACTTTGTATAATAAGATCTGTATTTGTATAATTATAAGTGTATAGGACGGAAATATATGTATTTGTATTTGTATTTGTATATACACTTTTCTCTCGCTTTATACCAACACAAACACATTTTATGCATTTTATATCGAAATGTATAAAATGACTAATTGTATATCGAATCAGATGACAAAAAAATGAGATGTTTGCTGTGAATTACAATTAATAAACTATGACTATAACATTTAATTTGAATTAATAATTTGTTATTTCATATAATTTTCCCAAAATTTTATTAGATTTGTGTCTTTAACTTCTCTCTCCTCCATGATTTACTCTCAACCATTTTCTTGTGCTTCTAAATATCACCTCAAACGGATACTCCTTTCGTTTCATATTAGTTGATCCTTTTTTTATTTATATGGTGCTTAAGAAATCGAACATAAGAAAATGATTTTACTAATTCACCCCTTAAAAAACTTCTTGGAAATTTTACAAATAAATGTGAACACTTTTAAAAAGAATTAATTACAAGGGTAATAATATAAAAAAATAATAATTAATGTTTTCTTAATTTAGTAAAGTGATAACTAATATAAGACAACTATATTTAGTATAATGATCAATTAATATGGAACAAATAAAGTATGTACGTATTAGGGGTGCGCATCGGTCGGTTCGGTTCGGTTTTAGGTGTTATTGGTTCGGTTTATCGGTTTTCGGTTTGTAAATACTTCAAACCGATAACCAAACCAATAACATATTTCTTATCGGTTTTTGGTTAATCGGTTTATGGTACTTAACGGTTCGGTTTTCGGTTTAACCAATAAGAAAATACTCATATATATTATATACACGATAAGAAAATTTTCAAATAAACCATATGATTTTTCCAGCATTTGGCATGAAAGTAATAATCATAAAAGTAACAATCATTTTTCTTGCAAGTTTAGACACTAGACACATTCAAAGGAAAAAGTGTGAAAGTAACAATCGTTTAACCATTAACAAAAAGTGTGAAAGTAACAATCGTTTAACCATTAACAATAAGACTAGTAAATTTAGTATAGTCTTATTGGGTTATCGGTTTAACCATTAACAAAAATTATAAAATCGGAAACCGAACCAATAACCCAATAAAAAAATTTGCAAAACCGTTTAAAAACCGTTAGCCCAATAACCCAATATCAATAAACCAATAGTGTTTTTTTCGGTTCGGTTTATTGGTTAAATCGGTTTTTGCACACCCCTAGTACGTATGAAGGAATCATTATCTAGAAACAAGTGAAAATCAGTACAATGTACATGAATGACAAAAAAAATTCTATCTACTTTTTGGTATTCAATATTCATTTTATGGCTCAATTAATTTAAATTTATTTTGAAATCCTACTTTGAAGTAAAATGTTCTAACCAATAACAATTATGTTAGCAGACCTCAAATCGAAGCCTCTAGTTAAAAATGCTGGAACACTTACCTATTAATCACAATATTTGTTAATGATTTTTTTTTGTATAAACAAATCGAAGAAATAAATCTTGAGATTTAGGTAGAATTTTTTGATTACTTAATTACTAAGCTCTACTTATTTTAATTAAGATTAGAACAATTAAATGAAATTCAATTTGTCACGTCCCAAATTCTTTGTGAGACAAATTGGCATCCAATGTCTTAATTCTAACCAAGCAAACCAACCTAATATGTATTTATAAATAAGACAAATACGTAATTGTTGAAGCGAAAGTATTTACAAAGTCATTTGATTTTTTTGATAAGCATAAAATCATAAATCAAATGAATAGTATTCATAAAAATTCATTCTACATTTGAAATGATCAAAACGAAACATAACACAATAATTGTACATTTATGGAGTGGAGTCTCTATGCATCGCGATCCAATTTAGGACCCTGATAAGTGCTAAGGAATAGAATTTAAAAGGCTATGAAAATTTACAGAAAATCGGATAAAATTTCTCTTATTTTTGGGTTTATCTAAAAAAATTCTCTCTTAAAAAATCAACAACATAGCCAACCAAATATCGCCAAAATATGTCATAATATTTATCAACTATCTATTGGAAATGTAATAATAATAAAGTCTAACTCCAAATACAAAAAGAAGGTGGGATTTTTTAACTCAATATAATCTGACCAACATCACATTTGGATGGCAGGTGTCCATCCTGGGCAGATTTGAATTTTGCGTAATGATGACACCGATAGATAAGTCAATCCATAGTCTGGAACGACAAGTGACAATCTCTAGTTGGTATAAATCTTAAAAATCAGTGGAAACAACATAAAAGGAAAAATAAACAGTGGAAAAGAAAAATGACATAAATATATACGACAATACATGATCCAATCCCACAATTTGGTGGACAATGGTACAAAACTACTAAACAATCAAGTATAGACTCCAAAATATGCACAAACTTGTCTCTGTCACGATCCAGATCATCGTAATTGGCACCCACACAAACCCTCCGATGGGAGAACCATTACTACAACTCAAACAAACAAATTCTATGAAAACTAAAACATTTAAAAATACGGACGCAAGTTTAAATGACTATAAAAATGGAGTCTCCATAAACTCCAAGGTTTTAACAGACAACTAACAAACTAATGTGGAAGAACAACCCCTAGAACCTGAAAGTCATTGTACCAAAACTCTACTAACGACAAGTCTAAGAACAAGGGGTAAACTAAACAAACACCTTAAACAAATAGTCTGAGTCCGAAAAGAGTGGACTTAAACAAGAAAGATCCATGGCAGCCTGAAAGAAATGGCTCACCCTTGAATCCGATCACGCTCAAAAGTCACCTAGCTAAGGTCTATCAATAGCCGCCTGAAGATGTCCTGTACTCAACAAAGAACAAGCAAGTGCAGTATCAGTACACAATCACAGTGTACTGGTATGATCACACAATTATCTCAATAAGTGAAACACATGCAAGTAACCACAACATTATAAAACATGCATATACCAAACATATACAGTATTAGTCATCTTTTCATGATCAATGTAGCATTCCACGTTCTCAATAATACACATTGGTTATCAATTTAGAGCAACATACAATCTTCCAATATCAATCATCATTAGATATGAAAGTAATCATCACAAGTAGATACATAATACAATTCAATGGTCCTCTCATGGAACCTAATTCTTTGGTCCTCTCATGGAACACACACCCAAATTGTTAGCATACCAGAACGTGGTACTCGATCCCATATTTATGTCGGAACGTGGTAACCGATCCTATATTTATGCCGAAACGTGGAAACCGATCCCATGCTTATGCTGAAACATGGCAACCGATCCAAATTAGTGTGTCGAAACGCAACACCTGATCTATTCAACAAACCACAATCACAATCACAATGTATATTCTCACAATCATACAACAAGAGGTGATTCATGACGTACAATTATTCAATTATCCTCATTTACGATTAGGGTGATCAATAATGCAACATTCGCATACATACATGTATTATAATGAGCAATTACAAACATATATCACACCAACATGAAATCACAACCATCACCTACCTCGAATCCAAGCTTGAATCCCCTAAGGCACTTGAGTCTTCCCTTTCTGGATTCTTCTCGCTTGTTCGTGGTCTTTAGCCTCAAGAATGGTGGAAAACTGTCAAGAAAGCACCTGGGGTCATTCCTTAGCTCTAAAAATAAAAAAGTGCAGAATAAAGACGTTTTGGGTTTATTTACAACCTTAAGTCGCGTCGAACCCGCCATAGCAGTCCTCACCCCACTACAGTGACCCCGCCCTGGCGGCAAAATCCCACCCCAGCAGATTGCACGGAACCACTAAGATATTTTAATAATTCCAAGACCCCCATTTCACAACACACCTTTAACCAACGACGCTCAGAAAACACCGTTCATGCTAAGATCGATTCCGGGAGTTCTACTCACCCGAATTCAATTCCGTAAAGTCGTACGAATTTCTTAACGTCTTAGCTATCTATTCATGTAATCAAATGCATAATTATATCTCTCATTTGTTACCAGATTTCCCTAGACCTCACTGAATCCAATTTCGTCCAAAACTGGACTAGGCTAGGAAATTTCAAGCTACTACCAAAAAAAGTTTTTTGAACCCAATTCTTTCCCTATTAGCTTTTCCCTAATGACGGAATCGAGTCGTTACAATAGATACCAATTTATCCATCACTTGTCCCCGAGTGATCAACTAGGAAAGACTGGCTAAAGTAAGGGTACAGTAGTATCTGAATCATCGAATTACTGGGGATACTTGTCTCGCATGACTTTCTTACCGAATCTCATTACCCCCTAAGAGTTTCACATCTCCAACCTTAAACCAACCAATTGAATACCTACACATTCTCCCTTACAATGCCTCAATGAAGTCATCTCAATACTCGAGTGATAAATATTGTTGTATGTAAACTTAACTAATCAACAAAACGATTCCCAACAACCACCAAAGTTGATCGTACACACGTCTGCCACATATTATCAAGTATCTTGACACAATCATCAGGACTAATCATTTCTCACATAACCATGATAACATTCTAAATCAATACTCACTAAAATTAGAAGTGAACCTGAACCAACCAACACACTCATAATACCCAACAATCACAGTTCTCAACAACATCTCCATCCCACAACATAAATTCCCATGAGCTTAAGTTATAACAAATTTGATCTTTAGAAATCAGATACTCATCGAGGGATATGTCCAATCATACAACCCTCCAACAACACTATCGAAATGCTAGATTTAGTAATTGTAGATTACCTCTTAAGAACAGTAGAATTGGACCCAATGATCCCCACATTCAACCATACATAATCGATACATGACCTCGACGACTAGAGGATTATTAAGATTGTCGGACAACCACAAATATGCATGGTAGCTCTTCTATAAATTCTCATAAGCAAGGTGGTACATGTAGAACTACTAAAATACTTTAACAACTCCAAGACAACACCAATTATGTCATTCGAAATAACCAAATCTTTCCAATCTTTCCATTAAACCAAGAGAACATCACATAATTTGGTACCCCTGATCCACCACTAGGGATCCACCCACAAAAGTGAAAACACACTAGAGCATAGCTAGTGAATCATACTCACAACACTAACAACCATCATAAACACTCCGACCTTTTACCTAATTATAAATCAACACTTTTGAAAATGAAACCTTACTTAGGTACTTAACAATCAATAGTAGTAAACTTACGACTCAACCCAAGTGTAAGTCCTTTCAAATGCTTAATACCGGATACAATTGATCATTTTTCACCTTTCCAATTCACACCTTGACAAAATATATCACCACGAATGTAGATTTGCAATGAAAACTCTGAATTGTAAACTCAATCGTATAACACAATCCCTTTATCTATCAACATTAATGTATATCTTGAAGATTTATTTTATGAATTCATGGATCCTCGCTTATCATTGATCGCCTCTCCATCGATCTTACAATTATTTCGCTAAAAATTCAATCGTACACATTACTAAACTCAAAAACAAAAACAAAGCACTTATCATCACACTCAAGCTAATGTCTGCACAATCCTTTCTCAAGTCTTTTTTCAGTAGTTTTTTAACTCATCTGATGGACCCATGACACTATTACCATAGCCACAACAAAACAATGAAATCGCGTGTCTCTGAACCCAATTATCTACCCCTCTGAGAATACCTCTTTAGCCTTTGCAATCAAATAAAATATTCTTGCTCTGGCCTCTCTCTAAAGGTTGTACTACATCCCACTATATTTTCCTTTATTATAACTCTATCTCTTTAACATTCTATTCGAGTGGTGTCCCACCATCTGTTAAAACTTTCCATACAACCACGTTACTTACCCAATATTAGAAAACCATGACCTTAGATACTAGCAAATCGTACTTACTATACAAAATTCAATTTACCAACAATCTTAGTATATAGTTATATCCCATCATAATCCATCACGAACTCATACCACCATTACACTCAGTTAGCCCTGGCTATCACTACGAAGTCAACCTTTTCATCGACATAACACCTCAAACTCAGGTATACCCATCTAATTCAAAGGGCTAACCCAATTTTATACATATTTACTTACTAAACTGTTCAATTACCTTCACCTAAGTATGCTCAATGGGACTTTCTTTATCCATAAGCTTGTCATTTCGGTATCAATCCACTCATTTATGACATAAGATAAAATCACTAGTCCTCATACTACCCTCATTCTTTTTAACAAACAAGACAGGAGCACCCCACGTGGAAATACTAGGACAATAAACCTTTATCAAGAAGCTCTTGGATTTGAGCTTTAAGCTCTCTTAATTCTGCCAGAGCCATGCGATAAGGAGGAGTGCCAGTTTCCAAATCAATGGAGAAATCTATATCTCTATCCGGAGGCATACCAGACAAATCAGTAGAAAACACTTCTCTAAATTCAGACACTACAGGATTAGACTAAATAGAGGGAGACTCGACCTCAACATCCCGAATATGTGCCAAATAAGCCAAACAACCCTGCCCCACCAGTTTTCTAGCCCGAATGGAGGATATGGTCTTAGCTAGCTTAGGCTTGTACACCCTTTCCAACTCTAATCTTTCCCTACTGGAGATCTCTAGAGTTACCGACTTAGTATTACAATTAAGCCCGGTATAATAGGGGGACAATCAAGTCATGCCTAAGATTATATCCAGTCAGTCATATCCAGTATAACCAAATCAACCCAAGTCTGAAAATCCATAACCACAACAAGACAATACGATACACATGGGTGACTATGACTGACTCTTCAACTGGGGTAGAAACATGGATGGGGACATCAAGTATATCACAAACCACATCAAATCCTAAGGCAATTGAACTGACATATACGAATAAGTAGAACCCAGATCACATAAAACAATATCCATCCGGGCACATACAAGAGTAGCACTAGTGACCACTGCATCACACACCTCAAACTCAGTCTTGCCCGAAAAAGCATATAACTGAGCCCTGTCGTCTTGACGGGTAACCTCCTCGCCTGGCTACACTACTCCTCTACCTGCATTACCATTTCCCCGGCCCCACGACCTCGCTGATTTCCTCCTCATATGTACAGGTTTTCCACAATTTTAACACACTTTATAACTTATATTCGATTGTTGAACACTGAATTAGATCGCGGGGGTTAGTTCGGGTATGATTCGGGGTCCATAATTGTGACTAGGGGAAAACATGGGAGATAGGGTTGGGATTTTTGCCCTGTCCCGCTCTGGCGGGAGAAATCCCGCACTGGCAATCTCGCCGTGGCGGGGGAAATCCCGCCCCAACGGCCCTGACAGAAACAGAACCCCTGCCAATAATTTCTGGGTTCCTCTCTTTTCTATATTTCCCCTAGATTTTCCGTCTATAACTAGGCATTTAAGAAAATCCCTTTATCTAGGACAATCATTGTCTACCCCTTGGTCAACCTAACGAAGTACACACTTTAGAGTCCTTTTACACTGTTTCAACACTACCACACACATATCCCCAAGATATATTGAAACTTTCACAGGGTTATCAGTTGGTTGCAATGCACGTTCATATTTCTCGCTTATGAGCCACATCGTAATTTATCTAGACCCTTGCGCGTAATCTCGTGATGACTTTCTTTTCACAACAAATTTCACGACACTCAAGCAGTTACAACTTGCAGATAAGTCCAAATTCTTTAATTAGTTCATTCCATAGATGACCATTACTGATCATCTATGCCTTATACGACTGCTAAGGCCAGATATCAATTGGAACCTTCTCAGTTCCAATTAACTTTCTTGTGTCCCTTCAGCCGGGACTACGACGTCTAGTTCGCTTCGTTGAGATACCAATTGGACTCAAATCATACCACAAGCAACAATAGTAGCTAGCGAGCCCCACAAAATTACTAATTTCAATCATAGAACTTGGTCAAACCCAATTCTTTACCGCCTCAATCTTTAACTGATGGTAACCAGACCTTAAATCAATCTTAGAGAAAATTGATGCACCTTGCAATTGGTCAAAAATGTCATCTATCCGAGGCAATGGATACTTGTTCTGAATGGTGACCCTATTTAACTGTCTGTAGTCTATACCCATCCTCTCTTACTAGTGATGGTATTACCACTTTTGTTGCTCTAGTTCGGACCATAGAGTGAAGGAGGAAAGATACCAATCTGTATCACCCAGATACCAATTGGATTCAAGTCATAGCACGGAGGAGTAGAAATAAGTGAAATTTTCCTAAAGTCCTATAGTCTCTCGAAGAAAAGTACAGACGTCATCGTACCGTTTCGCAAGACTCTACTAGACTCGTTTTGGTACAATGAGATCAACGAACCTAGGGCTCTGATACCAACTTTGTCACAACCCAAACCGTTGTGATTGGCACCCACACAAACCCTCCGGTGGGAGAACCATTACTATAACCCAAATAAACAAATTCTATGAAAACTAAGGCATTTAAAAATACAGAAGCAGATTTAAATGACTATAAAAATAGAGTCCCCATAAACTCCAAGGTTTTAACAAACAACTAACCAAACTAATGCGGAAGAAAAACCCCTAGAACCTGAAAGTCATTGTAACAAAACTCTACTAACGACAAGTCTAAGAACAAGAGGTACAACCTCAAAACTAAGCAAACACCTTAACAAATAGTCTGAGTCTGAAAAGAGTGGACTTAAACAATAAAGATCCATGGCAGCCTGAAAGAACTGCTCACCCTTGAATCCGGTCACGCAAAAAAGTCATCTAGCTGAGTTCTATCAATAGCTGCCTGAAGATGCTCTGCACTCAACAAAGAACAAGCAAGTGCAGTATCAGTACACAATCATAGTATACTGGTAAGATCACACAGCTATCCTAATAAGTGAAACACATGCAAGTAACCACAACATTATAAAACAAACATATAGAAACATATACAATATTAGTCATCTTTTCAGGATCAATGTAGCATTCCACGTTCTTAATAATACACATTGGTTATCAATTTAGAGCAACATACAGTCTTCCAATATCAATAATCATTAGATATGAACGTAATAATCACAAGTAGATACACAACACAATTCAATGGTCCTTTCATGGAACACACACCCAAACTATTAGAATACCAGAACGTGGTACTCGATCCCATGTTTATGTCGGAACGTGGCAACCGATCCTATATTTGTGCCGAAACGTGGAAATCGATCCCATGCTTATGCCGGAACGTGGCAACCGATCCAAGTTAGTGTGTCGGAATGCAACACCTGTTCCATTCAACAAATCACAATGTATATTCTCACAATCATACAACAAAAAATGATTCATGACATATAATTATTCAATTATCCTCATTTACAATTAGGGTGATCAATAATGCAACATTCACATACATACATGTATTATAATGAGCAATTACAAACATATATTACACCAACATGAAATCACAACCATCACCTACCTCGAATCCAAGCTTAAATCCTTAAGACACTTGAATCTTCCCTTTCCGAATTCTTCCCGCTTGTTCGTGGTCTTTAGCCTCAAGAATGATGGAAAACTGTCAAGAAAGCACCTGGGGTCATTCCTTAACTCTAAAAATCAAAAAGTGCAGAATAAATATGTTTTGGGATTTATTTACGACCTTAAGTCGTGTCGAACCCGCCACAGCGGTCCTCACCCCGCTATAACGGCCCCGCCTTGGCTGCAGAAATCCCACCCCAGCAGATTGCACGGAACCACTAAGATATTTTAATAATTCCAAGACCCCCATTTCACAATACACCTTTAACCAACGACGCTCAGAAAACACCGTTCATGCTAAGATCGATTCCGGGAGTTCTACTCACCCGAATTCAATTCCGTAAAGTCGTACGAATTTCTTAACGTCTTAGCTATCTATTCATGTAATCAAATGCATAATTATATCTCTCATTTGTTACCAGATTTCCCTAGACCTCACTGAACCCAATTTCGTCCAAAACTGGACTAGGCTAGGAAATCTCAAGCTACTACCAAAAAGATTTTTGACCCTAATTATTTTCCCATTGGCTTTTCCCTAACAACGAAATCATGTCGTTACAGTCTCAAACACAACAGACTAACCAAAAGTTATAAACAGATGGAGATGAGACAAATTAGAACGCCATTAGTTCACCCTCAATCATCGAATGTCCCAACAACTGCACAAGATCATTGTCGTTGACTCGGATCTACATCAAGGAAAACAGATGCATAGTGTTGCATGAGTTCCAAAACAACAGATACCTAATAGGCATCATAAGTCGACTGAGAGTAGAAAGTAGATACATAAGTAAGAAGTAAAACAGTAACTAGGAGGCAAAAAGAAGGCACAATACTGATAAGTCTAACCATGCGCCTCAGTAATCTAACACGTAGCGGAGAGGTAGAGTAAAACAACTAACTATAACTTAATTGGACCGCCATATGCCAGAAGGTACACTCATGCACAATTGAAAGGAAAATATCTCAAATGGACCCCCATAAGCCTGATGAATACACGAAAGAGCTAATGATATCTCTAACTAAGACTAAATATATTCTAGAACTGAAACAGCCGACCCAAAACTCGAATCACGGCGAAGGCACCCTAAAGAATCCAATAGAACAATGTTGTCTAGACTCAAACCCATCTAATAATGCTGCGTCGAACTCGAACCATGACTAATAGATCGGTAGGCCTCGAACCCAACGAAGTGACAAGCTAGAGCTCGAACCATGGCTAAGAGAACGGTCATGAGTCGAACTCGACTAAAAGCGCTCCAGAAAGTACCATATCGACCAATTTATCCTCATCACAAGGATATCATGGCACGATGGATTCACAAAGTGACTCAATCTAGCTTGAAATCCCAGCCCAATCCCAAATAATCTAGTATAACTTATATAAATCTCATAGTGTAAGACCTAAATTACATCCTATCCCTACTCTTTTCTATTTTACAAAAATCCTTAAAATATCAGCCATCCGGATACATAAGTTTCATCCAGATACATTATAAAACTAGTCTGTTGCGCTTAGTATGGAATATTAACATAAAATTGATTTTCTTTCCCATAAATCACGCATATCTAATTGATATCAATCAATTCCAATCTGTAACAGCTTCACAAAAATTAAAATTCAGATTTTTATCTTCTCTATCAATTCGAAATCGTAAAAGTTTCACAGGAGGAATTTTCCTTCTTTGTGTTGTTGCTCAACAACCTATCAATGTTAACATCGATGAAACAATTGCTGATTTTCAATTGTATAGAGGGGTACTCTTATCTGTTACTCCTTTTTACACATTTCTTTGCCCTTTCTTCTCTCAAGAATCTAAAAAATGACGTGCATTTTGTTCTCTCAAGAAAAATGAAGCAAAAAACAGTTTTAATATGGAAGAGAAGAAATATGATAGGTCTGTGAGGTGTTCACTCAAGATTGAAGTAATTGATGATACAACAATGATTGATATTTCTCAAGTTAGAAAAAGTTGCTCAATTGATTAAAAAAAATCACGGGTTTTGATGTAAAATCAAGAAAAAATAGGAAGAAAAAGAATGCAAATCAAATGATTGTGATAAAAGCAAAAGTTAGAAATATGATGACTACCGGAAAATCAAGAAATCATGGGGTACATCATGGGGAGTGGAGAGGTATGAATATATAAGAAGAAATAGTGATTTGCCATATGGTGTTGTGCCATTAATTCACTGGCTTCTTATTTGATGAAGGAATTATCTTTTGTATTATCTCCTTATCCATCTCCGACCGTTCAACCACCTCCTCTACCATTCCCTCTGCTCTCTCCACCATTGGTGTATAGTTTTTTTTAAATGTATCATTGTTATAGTTTTGTTTTGTCGTTTTGATGTGAATATGTAAGTCATAATACATTAGTGGTAAACGACCCACATGTATTGTAATTTTGTATCTATATATTATGATGTGGCCATTATTTTGTATTCGAATGCGATTTGTATAAAAATGTATCATCATAACATATTGTATATGATACATGTGTATCACATATTTGTATAATGTATCAGGTCATTATTGTGTATATTGTACATATAAATAGTGTAACAATTAAGATATGTAAATTATTTGTTTTGATCAAGACAAATGTGGATGATACATTAATATATATCAATCTTGAATTTTTGTGAATGGGTGTATCATTGATAATTTTAATGTACCTAGTACATGTTATAAGATGGTTATAAAAATTGTATCGATATGTGTTAGTTTGTTGTTAGATAGGTCTTGCTTTGAAAATTGAAAAAAAATGTATTTCATATAATGTATCACTGAATTTTTTTAATGTTTGCAGATTGTTCCATGTCGTCTGAGTTTTTATGTATCAAGATTATTATTGGGTAATATGTACATATACATCACATTCTAAGTTGGATAAAACTGAACAAATATTAAAGAGTGCAGATACATAACACACAATTGATTTGTTATTGTCTATATAACCTTTTTAATTTGAATAAGACTGATGATACATTGAAAAATTTGATACATGCAAATAATACATTAGGTAGTGTTTATGTATCAAGTACATTTATATTGAACATGATAAAACTAATTGAAGATTCAACAACATTAGGGTTATGTATCAACATCTTAAATATGAATATGATTGAACGGAGAATCATATACAATGGAAAATCATATATATCAGGAAAAAAGGGTAAAATTTTTTTTTTTTGAAAAAAATAACAATGGAGAATATGAAAAGTACCTAATTCAGTGGTTTAAATTTGATTGACTAGAGAGAGAATTCTTTTGAAATTCAAATTGAGATGAAACTGATAAGATTGTGGAGTGAAATTAGAATAGATTACTGGAGTAGAAAAGGGAAGGAAAAATGTGGGTTAAGGCTAAAATACTTATGTATCCGGATGATTTGAGAATTGAGTTAAAATAAGAGATTTTAAAAATATTTTAAAATGGTAGAAAATAATGGAAATTATGAAAAATAATGGTGTGTATATTTGTAATTAATCCAATAATCTAACAAGCTCAAATTCACACTTGAATCTCTATTAATTAAAAGCCTTAGTATGTGGTTACAATCACTTCCAACATGAATCAAACGACCAATTGCATTGCGACTTATTTAAATTGTCACATCATTATATATACCCAAATTAAAGAGAAAAAATAATGGTCAAAATATATAACAAAGTGTTCAATGAATCAAGGACAGGTAGCCTTTAGTCCAAACGATTACGAAAAAAGGTGTTGACCAAAATTTTATTAAGAAACAATTTTGCAGCTCCGTCACCCCATCCCACCACAATTGTCTTCTCTAAGCATAAGCTCCTTCAATGAAGGTCGAATTTTTCGATTTAAATATGTTCTTCAATTGTCTCTAAGCATTAACTCCTTCATTGTTAATTAACTTATGAAGCTAGCCAAATATATAAAGAAAATCAAATTCCTAAAGAGAAAAAATCAATTTTTGGGATTGGATTGTTCATTGAAGTAGTCACAATTAGTCATAAGTCTAGTTGTAGAAAAGTTGAGTTGTTCATGATATATGATAGTGAGATTTACCTCAAGTACGGTTATTTACCAATCTTTTCCAAATTTATGTTCATGATTTTTGTGGCATAAAGTGTGTTCTTGGTGAAGTTTTTCTCCTTTAAGAGATAATTATCAAATTTGATTTTTTTATTTTCTTGTACATATATTTTGAGACTATATTTTCTTCACTTTTTTGTTAGAAGTGATACGGAAAACAAAATTCAAATAAATTTTTCTATAAGAGATAAAGAGATATTGGGAGTATCATTAAAGGGATTTAAGTTTGGGAAAATGGTGGGAGGTAGTGACTGAAAAAATGGGGAAGAGCAGAAAAAAACTTACTAAATAAACCTGCAATTTTGAATTTATTACACTCATCATATCATATCAGCGAAAAGTGTCAAAATAATACAATAAGATGCTACTATGGGTGTTTACAATATATGTCTCACTAAAAATATCTAAATGAAAAGTGGTGCCAATGGTTCTACCTTTCTCGAATGAATTTGAAGTATATTGGCCTATATATGCAGCCATGTTGCCAATCCTATAATTCTTACTCATTTTAATCTATATCCTATCTAACTAGCAGATTTTTATAATACTACAAATCACTTGACAAGATCTACCAATATTATACAGAATATGAGAGAAGCTTGAGCCCAAAAAATGCAGAACAAGCCCTCTTTTCATTTACAACAGTTGGCAGAGGGGCAGCTCGCCAACAAGGTATTCTAATCGATTTTGAATATAAGAACCCTGCCTAAAATAAATGAATTCTACATATATAAGCCTAACAATCGTTTATCCTCGTGAAACCTATGTTCATTTTGAGATTTATGTCTAGTACTCGAGACGCGATGAACTGCACTATGAAGTCAAGTTCAGAAGAACCTGAGCCCTTACCAGCAAATAAGCTCTTGTAGAAGCAGAAGGATAAAACCCCATCTTTTTAACACCCCCTAATGATACTTGCAACATTCTTCCCGATCTCTTCTTTTGTTTCCTCACATATAGGAACATCGCCAATGTACATATCAAAAATTGCCCCTGGAGAAAGCAAGAATAACAAGTGTAAGAATCTATCTTCATCCCATACATTTTCTCCTTCTAGTTAGTTCCCCAAGAATCAACATCTTGCCCCACTTTGCATAGTATGTCCAGAAGTGCCAAGTAATAAATTAAAGGATAGTTCACTTACTACACAATTCTCTACTCTGAACTGCTCCAATATGGTTGCCCCCGACTGCGAAGAATAGTAGTCCAAAAGTGAGATGTTTTGCATAATCCCCTTATTAAAAGAATAAGCAAATAGAAGAATATGTGATCTAAGATATATTTAACTTACTCTCAGTAATTAAATGTCCATCAGTTGTTCGTCGAAAATTGATTGTGGTACCCTGAAAATTTCAGTCATGTATATATATTATAATAATGGATGAGGAGGCTTCCTAGAATAAATGGATGGTGGGAAGGTTATAGCTTGCTTACTGCATGTATAGGAATATCTTGAGAGAACATAGAACCAAATGTTTCTAGACAGTGATAATCGGTGTCAGGATTTGCCTGTAAAGGGAAACAAAGAGTGTCAGTATTGAGGGTCTTTTTCTTCTCTGGCAGTAGTAAATACCTAGGAAAAATAACTGTGAGTGGAAGACAACTGTTGGGCTGACCTTGAACAACCGAGCTCGAAGAGATTTCTCAAAAACACTGCAGAAAGTGGCAATTGAAACAGAGTTCAGAATATGAGTCTATGAATGGCAAATTTGAAGGCTTCCATGTGTTTGGAAATTTCACTCAAGAGACTTTTGTAATTAAATTGGGACAAAGTTCGAAACTTGTGGACCTAAATATATCATAACATTTGTGTGGCTATAAAACTTTTGAAACTTATGGTCTTAAACATTTCCATGGCTTCTCAATATGAAAATATAGGAATGTTCGTTCGTATTGGAAAGGATTAATAATGGAAGTATCAAACTAAGTGGAACAGAGGTATTTTTTTTCCTTTTAACGTAATAGTGGATGCAGTTTCAAGGCACTTCTCAATTTGAAATTCAATATCATTAATTGCCTCGATACAATTATCAAGAGGAGCAATGACAGCTCTTACAAATCGATTCTTCAACAGTATTGAGGTCACAAGTAACAATTAAAGGTTTCATTTTTTCTTTTTTGATTGGTTTAAAAGTTGTCACTTTTTCAATATAAGGAAGTGGGAAGTAAGTCATATTTAGCTAATTACTCATAATTTTGAAAACAATTCATGAAATAATGAACTATTTGATTTTTAAAACAGGATTTTATCTGATGGAAACACAATGTCCAACATGGTAACATGAAAGGGTGAGAGCAAAGCTTTTCAAGATCTGGAGAGAAATTTCAACGTACTCTCGAACTGTGTTGATTTTGATTCCATTGCAGCTAACAACAAGCCTTACGGTCATGCTTATGTCTTCCCTGCAGAACGTCCAACAGCACTGGTGTGAGAAAACAATAGCAACACAGCACAACCTCTAATCACTTCATAAACAGAATGGCATATGCTTCTTGAGCTCGAAGGCTAGTGTTGCTTCTCAAGTGTCTAACCCTGAACTCAACATTTCAAAAGCTAACCCATTAATCCCCCACGCTAATCCACCCATTTCACTTGTGCGAGTGTATAATTAGGGTGCTTCAAAGATGAACAAATGAACCATACAATACCATTTGTGGGGAAAAGATCCTACACAGCTCAACTTGACACACTTAGGTGTTCCCTTTTTTTTTTGTGTGTGTGGGGTCTGGGGTGGGGTGGGGGGAGTCATCATATATGATTACTAAAATTTTGTAGTTTTATAAGCCACTTGCAGTCATGCAATTAGATACAATATTTAAGTACAGGATTGTGTTGGATCACGTGATAAGGCTACTGTTCAAGAATTGGTTGGAATAGCAACACAAGAATGATACTTACAATCTAAATCATTGATGTGCATAGGAGATATGATCATTACCCATGAAGTCACCAGTTGATACTGGTTATGGTAAAAGGTTTCTAGTGAAGCATAGGGGAGAAAAGAAACAGAAAAAACTAGATGAAAAGGAGCAACTTTAACAAGAAGAGAGGAAAAGCTATATAGATGGTGTAGGATGAAGAGAAGGAGTGAAAACATGGACTATCAAAGCAGCAAAAGAAATGAAGAAAGCAGCTTGGTTAGATCACTAATGGGCATAATTGAGGTCACACGACACAGTTCATTCTCTTTAATAAGATAAGGTAAAATTCATCAACAGAGGACCAAGGAGATACAGCAAAAGTACAGAGATACAGAGCATTCCTACTGTATAATACATAACTTCATTTTACCAGCTCAGGAAAACAAAATATATTACCTGGAGATTTGAACATCAATTTCTACAACTAGAACCAAAAATCCAAACATCGAAACAGGCAATGTAGATTCAAAAAGTTACTTATCAGAAAGTAAGTGCAAACTTAAGCACTAAACAATTTTAAACTTAACTTCAGAGGTAAAACCTCAAGAACGTTGTGCCAGATTCAAGAATGACAATGTTAAGACCATGGCAAAAGGAAAAGATATGCACAGGAGCAAGTATTTAACTCCAGAGAGGCAGATACATTGGGATGCTTACAATAAATGCATACCTGAGAAGATCCTGATAAAAATCTTGTTGCTTGTTCAGTTCACAAAAAGGAACTGAGGCATATTTCCAACCCAACTTCCGGCAGACATCAAAAGGATGCACATCTATACATAACAAAAGATAGTTAAGCTCTGAAGATGGAACTTTTCAACTTGCTATAGAGCTCAGGGCAGTCTAGGGAAGAGCTGGAACTTACAGAAGCCAAATGCATAAACCTTTAGAGATTTAATTCTGATAATTTTCATTATTCTGGATCCAGTCCCAACAAGGACCTAAAATTCAAGCAGAAGTCATTTTAAACTTTTATTAACAATTTAAAAAAATCATTTTGAACTTTTATTGGCTACTAAACTCATAACTGCAGCATAACAATGTCTGAACTCTGATTAAGATTTCAGTCAGATAGTATGGGAGATGGAAATCTGGAGAGAGAATTCAAGATTACATTTTCTCAGACCAATGCCATGATCTTACAAAATCAAATAATATCATAGCATCGAATATTGGAAATGTCATGCAAGATCCTAGTCAGTGACTACTTTTTTTATTCTTTTGTTCGAGAAAGGTAATAGTTAGACACTCTACCTTTACCGCTTCAACTTTTCACTAATATCTTATCTATGTAACTAGTGAACTAGGCAAAAGGACATTGATCAGCCAGAAACGAAACAAGGCAATGCAATTAAGATAATGGTGAAATTAACTTTTTCCTCTTAATATTATGATGACATAATTAATACTACCAAATGTTGGAAGGAAAGAATCTAAGAAGTAACTTTTCACATCAAGGCATAGTTGTAGAAAGCATCCAAAGTACCATATTTGCTTAATTGCTTTGGTCATTTTTTTCTTACAATGCGTTCCCTTTCTTCTTCTTTTCCAAGTTTAGTTTCTGGGATAGTGGTGGCTCTTTCTAATTTATTTCTACAAAACCGACTAACATTAACTGATACACGTTATTAAAGAATTGTTAATGGGTATAGTAACCAATTTAGCTTTTCCAAGGTTACAGGTAATCTTCTCCCATATTATAGCAGGGATAAAATCGACATGTCTAAATCAGTATCTCCTTTTCTTCTTTCTCCAGTAAGCATTTAGAATTTATGGGGCTTTTTTTCCCTCCTCCTTGTTTCATTCTGAACTTCCCAGTTATTCACTGTCCTCTCCTGAATCACCTATACGCTACCGACCTCAATGATCACTCTCCCTCTCTTAATTATATGGTATATGTATATGTATCTCATTAATGTCTACACTCAATCTATTAGCCCAAACTAGTTTGGATCAGCATATGAATCCTCACAATACATTTCGCTCTACTTTGACAAAGAGTGCCTAGGTGAGCACGGCCAAATGTATATATGATGATTCATCATTAATACACTAATTTTATGTTCGCCATAAACTACCAGTATCCTCCTTTATCCAAGTTTGAGACTAGTAATATGAGCAAGTCCATTGTTTAGTCCATAAGAGAAAAGTAGGGGGGAGGTTCCTTACTGTGTTGACTCAAATAATTTTGCAGTCTGGTTGATAGAAAAATATATACATATTTTTTCCTTTTCCTATTGTTTTCTTTTTGGGATTTCATGTTTGAAACCATGGAATTGATTATATTAATATTTTTCACTGTTGCATTCACTAATGTCTGGTTTGGTATTTGTTATGTTGCAAAGTTAAAATGGATTGCCCTTTTCTCTTCTTCTCTGGGTGTCTACTCTTCTCTTACTTAAATGGCTAGAAGACTGAAGCCTAAAATCAAATAGTCATAACAGAATGCACATATCTTCTTCAGTTTGGAAGCAAACCTAACTTCAGTATCATCAATTTGGCCATTAATTAACAAGATTCAGGAATCACAACACTCAATTAACTGAACCAAATAGCAAGTCAGAAACCAAACAGTCTAATTGGACAGTCCATTTAAGCTGGGATCGCAATATAGAGGAGTAATGATCAAAGTGGTGCAATTACTGCTGAACAAAAAAATAATTGCAGGATAGGACCCTTGTAAAGTATGAATAGCTAAATCTAAGAACTGCATTGAGTATCACAAGAAATATCCATTTCAATTATCAGTTGAATACCAGTAGTTCAAGTTTGACATATTTACCTCTGATGTGAAACTAGAATTTCGCTCCCCAGCTATTAGGTTGTCCAAGATAGTAGGAAACTCAATACCCGTTCTGGGCTCAACTGCATGTCTAGACCAGTTTAAATTCTGAAAAAACGAATTATCACATCCCCGGTGATCAACCTCACAGGGCCGGTGATCGTCACCACTCTGTGATTCCATAGCACTACTATCCAGTTGAACAGATAGAACATCACCAGAGCTGATAATCATTCATTTGACCAAAAGCAATTATAAGAACCTCAGCGCAAAAGCAGTAGTCAAAACCTAAATGGGATTCTTTTTCTTTTTCTTTCAGTGAAGGTAATGTATATGGCTTTAAATAAATCCATCTCATAAGAAATCAGAGTTAGAAGAGTTCACAATGAAATTTATTGAGAATAAAAGCTTACAAATTGTCAAATGGAGGTACTAAAGCAGCAGCTAGTGAGAGAATAGGAATTGATTGAAGATGTTTTGCTTCTTTGTACATTTGATTCAGAGTGAACTTTGAAATCTTCCTAAATATCACAGGGATGGTAATTTCCCCTTTGCATCTTGATTGCCAGAAGAGTTCCATAAAATAATGTCTACTTGAAGTTGTTTCTTGTGTTTGAATTGACATTCTAGACCTTGTATTTCTTGAACCTTGATAACCGCCTGATATTTGGTTATTACCTCTGGAATTCGATCCAGTGGCAAACCAGACTAGCAGCGCGCCAGTATATTTTGAAAAGCACTTAAAAGCTTCTTGAAGTGCCTGACTTCCAGGCACATATAAATTTCTAGAACCATCAACAATCAATGATATATGAGAGAGGAAATTGGCTCCAAATCCATACGGCATGAGAGGATCAATTGGGAACATTTCTGATGAACTCCAATCACCATCCATGAAATTGTTCCGCATTTTTAGTGATCAGTTCCTACAAGGGCCTTTTAGCCCCCTATCACTACCGATACGGGCAGAAATCACCTACTCAAACAATGATTCAAATTAGAAAATATTTGATCCACATACAATGAATTAAAAGAATGATGCAGCAGGCAAACTAGGAAAAACAGCATTAGCTACCATCAACATTCAACACCATACATTTCATAAACACAATATTGAGGTAAGTAATTCAAAATAGTTACTAAAATAAACACATAAGCTTAAGTAATTAAAACATAGATATATCATATGCAATGATGAAGGAAATTAAGAGGCATTTCAACATATTATGAAAAAAAAACACATTACATTAATAAATTTCACATCAGGTAAAATCATAACATAAATTGCAATCAAAACCCATAACAAAAAGATAGAAAAACTAACCTGAAAAATGTGGGTGGATCAAGAAAAAAAGATTCTTGGATTGAGATTAAAAGTGCATTAGGGTTTATGAATGAGTTTGTTAATTATCCCCTTAAAGGAAAGAATATGCTTTATGGTTCTAGAAAAGAAACGAAAAAAAAGGTATCTTTTTCAATTATTTGTTTTTCTGTTTGTTCCACCTTTTTATTAAATTGAATGAATCATAGGAAGAATTGGAAATTTAAAGAAAAAAGGGAAAACCGCAAGTTGAATTAGAGGTGAAGGTCGTTCAACATTCAACCTTTCGCCCAACATTTGTGTTCATATTCATTCACTATTGGAATTTAGTCTATCACCGACCCTTCTCTCCTCTTTCCTCTTTTTCCTTCAAAAGTAAAAAATGTGACTCCCCTTCCTACTTGCCTCATAGCTTACAAGTTTGTTTGGGTTGTGGTGACAAAGTGAGACGGTTTAATTTTTAATCAAAAGTTTAAGATTTGAATTTTTGGTATGGAGAAAATTATATTGAGAGTATCATTCTGATGAGCCTTGTAGTATGTAATTTAAATTTAAGTGGACTCCAATACAAATTTCGAACATAAGACGGAAAATTAAAAAAAAGGTTTAAAATGTCAAAATCAAGAAAAGTATCAAGTGTAGGAGGAGGTGGTCATTTGTCTTTACACCTCCAACAAGTTTGGCTGATATGGAAAGGTAGTAGGGACACCACAGAGCATTTTATAAACACGGCACTTACGAAGATCGTTTGTTCATTCAACTTCATTTGTTTTTTATTAAGATTAATTTATGTTTAAATATCAAAATGTGCATAATTATTAAGAAGTTCAAAAATAAATATTAAAATATTTATTGAAAATTATTTATTTATTCAAATGTATAAAATTTATTTTTATTTTTAATTTTTTGTTAAATAAATTACTAAATTAATTTAATATTCTATAATAATAAAATGTTTAAATTTTTTATATAATCATTGGTGATAGTGATTATTAATAATGGTGGTTGTAGATGGCATGTGATAGTGATAGACGGTAATAATACTTGTGGTTGATTGTTTAATCGACCGAAGGACATGGCATCTAGGTAGGGCATTTGAATATTTAATTATGGATCGTGATTTTAAATTTTAAATTAAAAAAATTGAATTGGAATTTCAAAAAATTTAATGAAGAATTCAATTCATATATTTATATTTTGTAAAAAAAAAACTATTGTTTTAAAATTTGAAAACACTCAAGCTCGCTGTGAATTTTTTTTATTAAATAATAACTAGTTACTATTATTATTGACTCTTTATAAAATTATGTATATTTAAAAGCTTATAATTACTGATATTTATTTATAAAAGGAACATGGAGATACATGATTTATCAATATTGTATTATATCATGTTATCTTATTTATGAATTAGAGAACTTATCCGCGCTTCGCGTGGTAAAAAATATCTATAAACTTATGATTTAATATTTATCTAATAGTTTATAATATTAAAAACAATCTGAAATTATAGTTTTGATTACTTTTCTTGTTCCAAAAGATTATTCAAGTATAAGTTTATAATCTCAACTCATATGTTATTGCAAAACTTAATTTGAAAATTAAATCCAACCTACAATTACATTTTAAAAGAAAATAATTACAACAACACAATAAGAAGAAAGTTGAAAACAAAAGTTCTGAATAACTCATTTGTAGTTGAGTATGTATATATATATATAGTTTAGTAGAAGAAAAATGAGCAATTTGAAATTTTTTTTTATGTAAAATTTGTGATAAACTTGAATAATGAACTACTTACAAATAATTGAAATAACAATAGGTCTTAAAAGTTTCAGTTAATATGAAATTGTTTTATACTTTAATTTGTAAAAGTGTATTTGGATATTCATACCAACAACTTATAGATATAGTAATGATAAGTTTTTACCTAATTAAGTAAGTAGCTTAAGAATAGTCAAGAAAAAAATAATCAAATAAAGCTTTTACTTCTAAAAAAATCTAATAAATGTTTTACTCATGCTCCCCTTTATCCTTTTATAGCAACTTAAAATGTTGCCAAAAATCTCAATAAAAGGTCTAAACATTTTGGGCTAAATTCTAATACTATTGATGGAAATTTTTTTTGTACAACATTCTATTTATTTTAGCCTCTCCAAAATTGAAGAAGGAGGGATAAAGAATAATAAGTAAAAATAAATTGTGTCTCTCTTCTTCTTTTTTAATTACCCTTTTTGTTTTTCTTGTAATTCTATATATTCTTGTTAGTGTATATTTTACATGTTACAACAAATTTGATTACGGAATTTGTATTAATTATCAAAAAGAGAATATTTCATATATGACCCTTAAAATTTATATAGGAGTATAAGTTTAAGGAAGTTTAATTGTATATTGAAAAAGTAAAGTAATTAAATAGGATTTAAATATGAGGAAGGAAAATGCCATTCTCTGAATAATTATTTTCACGGTCCAAGAATTATTAATGTTATGTTACAAATTCATAAAATCTAAAAGGAATTGTTCATTTCATTAAATAAAATTAGGAATACAAACTTGACATGAGAGATTTTTTTTTTCTTTTTTACATGAGAGATTCAAAATGCAACAAAATTAGTTTCAACCTTCAATTTAATTGAGAATTCTTCTTTGGACAATTGAGAAATTTATCATCAATAATATGTAAATTATTTGATAAAATTTATTTTAAAATAACGTCTTCTTTTATTATTATTGACATATTGTTCAAATTTGAAGCTAACACTTAGCAACAAAAACATGTTCATACTATCTCTAAAAAAAAAATACTACATAAAGTAAGAAGATAAATTAATTTTAAAGAGAGAAAATGAATGACACAAAAATACTAATAAGATGTAAATTTGAAGCTAACAATTTAATTGAGAATCCTTCTTTGGATAATTGAGAAATTTATCATCTACTAATTTATCACTAATAATATGTAAATTATTTGATAAAATTTATTTTAAAATAACATCTTATTTTATTATTATTATTGACATATTATTCTAATTTGAAGCTAACACTAAGCAATAAAAATACTATCTCTAACAAAAATACAAGATAACTTTAGAAGATAAATTATTTTTAAAAAGGAGAAAATAAATGATACCAAAAACACTAATAACATTTAAATTTGAAGCTGACAATTTAATTGAGAATCCTTCTTTAGACAATTGAGAAATTTATCATTAATAAATATGTAAATTATTTGATAAAATTTAGTTTAAAATAATATCTTCTTTTATTATTATTGACATATTGTTCAAATTGAAGCTAACACTAAGCAACAAAAATACTATCTCTAAAAAAATTACAAGATAAAGTAAGAAGATAAATTATTTTTAAAAGAGAGAAAATAAATGACACAAAAACACTAATAACTTGTAAATTTGAAGCTAACAATTTGATTGAGAATACTTCTTAGGACAATTGAGAAATTCATCATCTACTAATTTATCATTAATAATTTGTTAATTATTTGATAAAATTTATTTTAAAATAACATCTTCTTTTATTATTATTGACATATTGCTCAAATTTGAAGCTAACACTAAGCAATAAAAATATGCTCATACTACCTCTATAAAAATACAAGATAAAATAAGAAAATAAATTATTTTTAAAAGAGAGAAAATAAATGACACAAAAACACTAATAACTGGAAAAGTAAACATGATTTTGATTTACGGAAATTTATACATATTGAAGATGAAAAAAGGAAGAAGATATCAACTTACCAAATATGTAAAGTTACATCCATATATAAATTCATTATTTCACCTATTTATAATTTGTAAAATATCACAATCATATATCAAAAGTAATAATATAATTTCATAATAATAAAAAAAAGCATTCAAAAGAACAAAAGCATCCCGTCTCTTTAAAAATACAAGATAATGTAAAAAGATAAATTATTTTTAAAAGAGAGAAAATAAATGAAACCAAAAACATTAATAACTGGGAAAGAAAACATGATTTTGATTTATAAAAATTCATACATATTGAAGATGAAAAAAGGAAGAAGATATCAACTTACCAAATATGTAAAATTACATCCACATATAACTTTATTATTTCACCTATTCATATATATTGAAGATGGATAAAGGAAGAAGATATCAACTTACCAACTATGTAAAATTACATCCACATGTAACTTCATTATTTCACCTATTTATAATTTACAAAATATCACAATCATTATACCAAAAATAATAATATAATTTCATAATTAAAAAACAAAAAAAAGTATTCAAAAGAACAATTCACATGGCATCAAAAGAAATAATAAATGATTGATAGAGAAAGTAACAAAAAAATCTGTTACTTATTACCTGAAAGATGGAAAATAGTTGAAGAGTACATTTTAGTGCTATTTATATTTATTTTTTACTACAAGCATGTAATTATTATATTAATGAATAATAAAGGTCTTTATAATAGGTAATGATAATACTAATAGCCAATCAAGATTAAAAAACTGAAACTTAAATTACCCATTTATGGGTTAATTAAGAGGAACAAATAGCTTGAATGGGATGGATGATGATAACGTAAGAAAAAATTAATTAAATGAGAGACTTTTGAGTTTTTTTTTTAAAGAAATAGTTTTCTAACACAATTTATGGAGATGTGAGTTATGGAGATAACTTTTTAAAATAATTTAATATTTAATAATAATAATAATAATTGAGAAAGATGAAATAAAAAAAAGAAAAAAATATAAATATGATTGTTCACCAAAGAGATATGCCACATCACATCACCTCTTCTATATTCAACTTTATTAGTTATAGATATTTTAAATTAAATAAAAAAAAAAAGAAATCTTAGAAAGATATAAATGTAGTACTATATAGAATTCATGAGGGAAGAGAAAATGTAAGTGTGCCTTTTTCTGAAATTTGTAAAACCATATTTTATTTTGGAAAAAAAAACGGAAAATAGAAAGGCAAAAGGTATTTTAGGAAGATATAAATGGTGTAATAATAATGAGGAAAGAGAAAATATTCAAGTGTATTTTTTTTAAAAAGAATTTATTAAGAAAAAAAGGCAAAAAATTGACAAAAAGGTTAAATGGCAATCCTGCCCAAAGAAGGATGCCACATTAGATTTTTGTCATCCAGCTTTATATATATATATATATATATATATATATATATATAGATTATGACTTGCTCATTTGATAAAATGGTAGTTTGGAACTCTAATTCCGATGTTTCGTCTCCGCGCAAGCCGCTAGGGTAGGACCTCTGTGGATGGATGGGATCCGCCGTAGTGGCCCAGTCGCGACTTAAGTCGGGATTAAACCCCAAAAACGTTATTTTTCTGCAAGTTTCGTTCTTGAGAGCTAAGAGACGACCCATGGCTATTTCTTGAAGGTTTTCCACCTCTTCTAGCACTAAAGGCAAGGATTTTACTCCCCTAACCCGTTTTTCGATCCGTAGAACTTAGATTCTTGGGTAATTATTAGTGGGGGAAGGTTTTGATTGAAATTAATGGTGGAAAAAACCCTAAATTGGGTATTGGGATCTTGGGTTTAGCCTAGGGTTGATAATGTTGATTGTAATCTAGGTAATTAGGACTCTTTTATTGATCCTTGTATTCAATTATTGTTTTTAGACCACGAACAAGCGAAAAGAATCCAAAAAAGGAAGATTCAAGTGTCTTAGGTGGATTCAAGCTTGATTTCTAGGTAGGTGATGGTTTGATATCATGTTTGTGTGATACATGCTGGTAATTGCTTCATTGTAATGCATGTATGTATGTGAATGAAAACACTATTGACCCAACTAAATGAATTGAAAATGGATGAACCAATGTGTGCCATGATTCAACATTTGATTGTATGCTTATGAGTAGGTACATTATGAGTGGGATTGTGATTGTGGTTGTGTTGATTAGATTGGGTGTCACGTTTTGGCACATATATTGGATCGGGTGTCACGTTCCGACACACTAATTGGGATCGAATGTCACGTTCCGACACATTAACAGTTTGGGTATGGGTTCCATGAGCGGACCATTGAATTGTCATATTTACTTGTATTGTGAATGTTGAATTGTACATTGCTCCTGAAATGATAACCAATGTGTATATATATTATGTACATGTCATGTTTACTATGTTGTGACTGCTTATATATGTTTCTCTTATTGGAATAGTCGCGTGATCCTACTAGTATACTGTGGTTGTGTATTCATACTGCACTTGCTCGTTCTTTGTTGAGTACAGGGCATCTACATGCGGCTATTGGTAGACCTCAGCTAGGAGATCAGTGATCGAGACCGGATTTCAAGGGTGAGCCAGTTCTTTCAGGCTGCCATGTATTCTTTATTAATGTTTAGTCCATTTCCTTCAGACTTAGACTATTTTGATATTTCTTATGTTAGTTGGGGTTGTACCCTTTTTTCTTAGACTTGTTGCACTTTAGATGTTTTGGTACGATGACTTTTAGTTTCTAGGGGTTGAACTTCCACAATATTTTGGTTAGTTAATTGTTAGACCTATGGAGTTTATGGGAACTCCATTTTTATTCTTCATTTAAACCTGCTTCTATATCTTTAAATGTTTAGATTTTGGGTGAGTTTGCTTAGTTGGGGTGTAGTAATGGTTCTCCCATCGAAGGGTTAGTGTGGGTGCCAATCACAACGGTCTGGATCGTAACAAAGTTGGTATCAGAGCCCTAGATTTTTTGATCTTATTGTACCAAAACGAGTCTAGTGTAGTCTAGCAGAATGGTACAGAGACGTCTGTACTTTTCTTCGAGAGGCTATAGGACTTTAGGAAATCTCTTTGTTTCTACTCTTTCGTGCTCTGAATTGATTTCAATGGTATCTGGTGATCCAAATTGGTGTTTAATCTCCTTCATTCTTCTTTCCGTAGAGTGTTAACACTAGTTTCAACGATGTCAGGCCCGTAACTCTCGTCAATAAGCCATTTGAGGACTCCGCAGCAAGAGGCCGTGGTCGAGGCAGGGGTAGAGGAAGAGCAAGGGTTAGATGCCGATGAAGGGTAGCACCCGCTAAGGGTGGAGCTCCGGTTGAAAATGCTCCTAAAAATGAGGTTCCTCCTGCGCATCACGAAGAGGTAGAGGATAATGTGGAGGTTGAGAATGAGGAGGAGGTTGGACAAGAGGAAGAGGTACAGGCTGAGACTACATGATTCCTCCCTTAGACGCAGTGTTAGCTCAACATATTATGACTTTTCTGAAAGGATTGGTTGGTCTTGGAGTTCTTCCCACAGTTCAAGCAACTCAAACTCCCGCCAACACCACTATTGCTGTTACAGTTCCCAAGGTGGGTGGAACAGTAGGCACTGATTCCTTTTTCCGTCCTCTATTGTGTCCTGTGATGACTGATAATGAGCATGAGATGTTGACTAAGTTTTTGAAATTGAAGCCGCCTGTGTTCCATGGTTTTGAGAGTGAGGACGCCTATGAGTTCATCTTGTATTGTTATGAGAGGATTCATAAGTTGGGTATTGTCTATCATCATGGAGTAGAGTTTGTGACTTTCTAGCTTCAGGGTGGGGCTAAACAGTGGTGGAGAGCTTATGTGGAATGCATATCATCAACTTTACCCCCACTCACTTGGATACATTTTCATGCTCTGTGTTTCGAAAAGTATGTGCCCCGGACTTTGAGGGATCGTGAGAAGGATGAGTTCATGGCTTTGGATCAGGATGGTATGTTTGTAGCTGCTTATGACTAAGTTCCATGCCTTGTCTAGATATGCTACACAATTGGTAACTACTGAGTAGGAAAGGACTCATCTATTTGTCAAGGGATTGAACTCCGAACTTCAGGTATTGTTTGTTCACATGACTTCTGCAGAAAAAAGCTTTAATGAGGTGACCGAATTTGTGAAGAAAGTAGATGGAGTTAGATGTGATGGACAAGCTAAGGCTTTGTCTAAGAAAGCCAAGATCATCGGTAACTTTCAAGGTTCTTACTCCAGAGGTTCAGGTAGGCCGACGCTTGCAGCCCGACCAATTCAGTCTGCCATGCCCACTTCTACATGTAGTTACTCGAGAACTCCACAACAAAAAATTATTCAGGATAGCCAGAGAGCTTCGTCTTCGGCTAGCGGCAGACCGTCTTTTGATTGCACTTGCTATAATTATGGGGAACCTGGGCACATGAGGAGAGATTGTCCCCAACCGCACATGTTGGATCCCGCATAACAGCATACTAGAGCAGTGGTACCCACAGGCAATGGTAATAATGGTAGAGGACGTTCATAAGGTGGACGAGAAGGAAATCAGCGAGGCCGTGGAGGTCGGGGTAATGGAGGAAGGGGAGCAGCGCAGCCAGGCCAGAAGGTTGTCCGTCAAGATGACATGGCTCAGTTTTATGCCTTTCCGAGCAAGATCGAGGCAGAGACATTTGATGCAGTGATCACATGTACTATTCTTGTCTGTGACCGAATGGCTAATGTGTTGTTTGATCCAGGTTCTACTTTTTCATACGTGTCAGTTTAGTTTGCCTTAGGATTTTATGCGGTTTGTGATGTACTTGATGCCCCCATCCATGTTTCTACCCCAGCTGGAGAGTCTGTCATAGTCACCCATGTTTATCGTTCTTGTTCTGTTATGTTTATGAGTTTCCAAACTTGGGATGATTTTGTTATTTTGGATATGACTTACTTTGATATAATCTTAAGCATGTCTTGGTTGCCACCCTATTATACTTTTCTTAATTGTAATACTAAGTTTGTGACTCTAGAGATCCCGGGTAGGGAAAAGTTAGAGTGGGAATGGGTGTACTAGCCTAAGCCAACTAAGGTCATATCCTCCATTCGGGCTAGGAAACTGGTGGGACAGCGTTGTTTGGCTTATTTGGCTCATATTTGGGATGTTGAGGTTGAGTCTCCCTTTATTGAGTCTATTCCTGTGGTGTCTGAATTTAAAGAAGCGTTTCCTACCGATTTGCCTGGTATGCCTCCGGATAGAGATATAGATTTCTGCTTTGATTTGGAACTTGGTAACTGCCCCATCTCCATCCCCCCTTATCGCATGGCTCCAACGGAGTTAAGAGAACTTAAGGCTCCAATTCAGGAACTTATTGATAAAGGTTTCATCCGTCCTAGTGCCTCCTCGTGGGGTGCTCCTGTCTTGTTTGTTAAGAAAAATGATGGTAGTATGAGGATGTGTGAGGATGTGCATAGACTACCGACAGTTGAATAGAGTCACCATTCTAAATAAGTATATGTTCCCTCAGATAGATGATCTTTTTGACTAGTTGCAAGGTGNNTGCCCCATCTCCATCCCCCCTTATCGCATGGCTCCAACGGAGTTAAGAGAACTTAAGGCTCCAATTCAGGAACTTATTGATAAAGGTTTCATCCGTCCTAGTGCCTCCTCGTGGGGTGCTCCTGTCTTGTTTGTTAAGAAAAATGATAGTAGTATGAGGATGTGCATAGACTACCGACAGTTGAATAGAGTCACCATCCTAAATAAGTATATGTTCCCTCAGATAGATGATCTTTTTGACTAGTTGCAAGGTGCATCAGTTTTCTCTAAGATTGATCTAAGGTCTGGTTACCATCAATTAAACATTAGGCCTGAGGATGTACCAAAGACGACGTTCAGGACCTGCTATGGGCACTATGAGTTTCTAGTGATATCGTTTGGGTTGACAAATGCGCCTGCAACTTTCATGATTTTGATGAATGGTGTGTTCAAGCCATTCCTGGATTCATTTGTTATTATTTTCATTGATGATATTTTGGTTTATTCAAAGAGTAAGGAAGAGCATGCCGACCATCTTCGCATTGTTCTAGGTGTTCTTGGAAGAAAAAAATTATATGCTAAATTCTCTAAGTGTGAGTTCTGGTTGACTTCAGTTGCCTTTTTGGGACATGTAGTTTCAAGGGAAGGGGTAATGGTAAATCCCCAAACGATTGAAACGATTAAGAATTGGGTCCGACCTAGCTCTGTGTCTGAAGTTAGAAGTTTTGTGGGGCTCGCTAGCTATTATCGTAGGTTCATGAATAATTTTTCTTCTATCGCCACACATTTGACAAGGTTGATCGAAAAGGAGGTACCTTTCGAGTGGACTGACAAGTGTGAATAGAGCTTTCAAAAGCTCAAGACTCTTTTGACCACATCACCTATTCTAGCACTACCGGTGAAAGGTAAAGATTTCATTATTTATTGTGATGCTTCACATTTGGGTTTGGGTGCTGTGTTGATGCAGGACAAAAAAATCATAGCTTATGCATCATGGCAGTTGAAAGTGCATGAGAGAAACTACCCGACACATGATTTGGAGTTGGCAGCGGTGGTGTTTGCCGTTAAGATCTGGTGGCATTACCTTTATGGTTTAAAGTGTGAGGTATTTACTGGCCATCGCAGCCTACAACATGTATTCACTCAAAAGGACCTAAATCTGAAACAACGAAAGTGGATGGAGTTACTCAAAGAGTATGATGTGACCATTCAGTATTATCCGGGTAAGGCTACCGTGGTGGCAGACGCATTAAGCCGAAAGGCGGTGAGTATGGGTAGTCTAGCCTGCTTGAGTGTATCCACCGACCTTTGGCTCAGGAAATTCAAACCTTGGAATCTAAGTTCATGCAGTTGGGCATCTTAGAAAAATGTGGGGTGTTAGCTAGCATTGAGGTGAGGGCCACATTCATTGAAGAGATCAAGGCCAAACAGTTTAAGGATGACAGTTTGAATGAGCTCATAAAGAAGACAGTGTCTGGCAAGGCACAAGATACAACTTTTGATGAGGGGGGTGTGCTCAGTTTTAAGGGAATGATTTGTGTCCCTCGAGTAGATGACTTAATTCAGAAATTATTGACAAAATATCATGGTTCGTGGT
Source organism: Solanum stenotomum (assembly GCF_019186545.1). Classification (NCBI taxonomy): domain Eukaryota; kingdom Viridiplantae; phylum Streptophyta; class Magnoliopsida; order Solanales; family Solanaceae; genus Solanum; species Solanum stenotomum. The sequence continues at coordinate 33,392,239 of NC_064291.1, read as the reverse complement.
ATTCAATGTACCGAGACTTGAAACGACTTTATTGGTGGCCTGAGATGAAAAAAACATAGCTGAGTATGTGGCTAAGTGCCAAAAGTGCAAACAGGTAAAGTATGAACATCAAAGACCTGCAGGTTTGCTTCAGAGAATGCCAATTCCGAAATGGAAGTGGGAAAGTATAGCTATGGACTTTATGGTTGGCCTACCCAAGACATTTGGGAAAGTTTGACTCTATTTGGGTAGTGGTTGACAGGTTGACTAGGTCAGCCTATTTTATTCCAGTCATAATAGACTATAATGCTCAACAGTTGGCTAAGGTTTATGTGAAAGAGATAGTGAGGTTGCACGGGGTGCCCCTTTCTATCATCTCAGATCGTGGCACGCAGTTCACATTCAAGTTTTGGAGAAAGTTACATGATGAATTGGGCACTCAACTCACCTTTAGCACAACCTTCCATCCGCAAACGGACGGGCAGTCAGAGAGGACTATTCAAGTGTTAGAGGACATGTTCAGGGCATGCGTGATTGACTTTAGAGGACATTGGGATAAGTTCCTACCTTTGTGTGAGTTCTCCTACAATAACAGTTACTACTCCAGCATTAACATGATACCATTCGAGGCACTTTATGGGAGGGGATGTAGATCACCCATAAGATGGTTTGAGGCTGGAGATGTGAAACCTTTGGGGGTAGATTTGCTGAAGGATGCTCAAGATAAGGTGAGAAATATCCAAGCTAAACTTTTAGCAGCCTAGAGTCGACAGAAAAAATATGTGGATCGTAAGGTAAGGGACATGACATTTCAGGCTGGTGAACAAGTCCTTCTAAAAGTATCACCCATAAAAAGGGTGATGAGATTCGGTAAGAAGGGCAAGCTTAGTCCTCGATTCATTGGTCCATTTGAGGTTCTTGATTGTGTAGGGCCAGTGGCTTATAGGTTGGATCCACCACCTAGCCTTTCGGGAGTTCATCCGGTGTTCCATGTGTCCATGTTGGAGAAGTATCATAGCGACAGAGATTCTATCACAAAGTGGGATTCAATGTTGTTAGACAAGGACCTTCAGTATGAGGAGGAACCGATTGCAATTCTTGATCGTGATGTTCGAAAGCTGAGGACCAAAGAGATTAAGTCCATCAAAGTTCAATAGAAGCATCGTCAAGTTGAGGAAGCTACTTGGGAAACTGAGAAGGACATGCAAGACAAGTATCCCCATTTGTTCGGTGATTCAGGTACTACTCTACTCTTACTTTAGCCAGTTTGTCCTATTTGATCACTTGGAGATGAGTGATGGGTAAATTGATATATATTGTAATGACTGGTTTCCGTCATTATAGAAAAGCTAATGGGGAAAGAATTGGGGCGAGAAAACATTTGAGTAGTAACTTGGGAATTCCTTGCCTAGTCCAGATTTGGACGAAATTCGAGTGAGTGAGGTATAGGGAAATCTGGTAATTAATGTGAGATTTAATAATAAATTTGATCACATGATTAGATAGCTAAGACGTTAAGGAACCCGTACGGCATTACATAATTGAATTGAGGCGAATGGAACTCCCGAAACTGAACTTAGCGTGAAAAGGTAGTTTTTGAACGTCATGGGTTGAAGGTGTGTGGTGAAATGGGGGTTTGGAACTCTAATTCCGACATTCTATCTTCGCACAAGCCACCAGGGCAGGATTTATTCCGCTAGGGTGTGATAGGGTCCGCCATAACGGCCCAGTCGCGACTTAATTCGGGATTAAACCCCAAAAACGTTATTTTTCTACAAGTTTCGTTCTTGAGATCTACGATACAACCCAGAGCTATTTATTGAAGGTTTTCCACCTCTTCTAGCATTAAAGGTAAGGATTTTACTCCCTTATTCCGTTTATCAATCTGTAGAACTTAGATTCTTGGGTAATTATTATTGGGGAAGGTTTTGATTTGAAATTAATGACGGAAAAAGCTCTAAATTAGGTATTGGGATCTTGGGTTTGGTCTAGGGTTGATAATGTTGATTGTAATCTGGGTAATTAGGCCTTGTTTATTAATTCTTGTATTAAATTGTTGTTTTTAGATTACGAACAAGCGGAAAGAATTCGAAAAGGGAAATTCAAGTGTCTTAGGTGGATTCAAGCTTGATTTCGAGGTAGGTGATGGTTTGATTTCATGTTTGTGTGATGTATATTGGTAATTGCTTTGTTGTAATGCATGTATGTATGTGAATGAAAACACTATTGACCCAACCAAATGAATTGAGCATGAATGAACCAATTGATACGCTCAAATTACACCTCCCTACAAAAGTATAAGCAATCGTTATCAAGTAAAGAACCCAACTTGTATGTTGGGGTCGATCCCACGAGGAAAATGGTTTACACTTTACTTTAACCAACAATTATATTCAATTAGTCAAATTACTTCCAGAAACAGATAATTAAAGGGGGATTTGTTTGTGTGAAACAAATAGTAAGAATTTAATAAGTAATAAGTAATAAAAACTCAATTTTGGTTGTTATCAAGGTAAGAAAAATAACTAGGGTATACGTGTTCCCCACAAGCTCATAACGCAATAATCCTAGTAACAACAATCCTTTCCTAGTGTATTACATGCAAAGTGATAAGTTAGGTATCTCTAAATCCTTGGTCCGGCATCTAGAGAATTTCACTCCGCACCTTGGTCCGGCTACGTGTATATAATTTACTAACCCTTACCTTTACCTCATAATAGACATCATAATCGATTTTGGCTTAGTTATTACTTCGCACCAATCGACACTAGCCTATTAGATAGTATCACACTAAATCTATGTTGACAATTCTTTTCTTGTTGATTACCTCATTGGTCCGGCAAGTAGCAACAAGACGAGTTCTAACGCGTGCACTCGTTAAAAAGACTTCTAAACGAAAGAATTATCAATGCATGCAAAACACTATTCCAGAATTGCTTATTTACTATTCATAATTTGTTAATCGCTAATGGTTCCCACAACCCTAGTTGTGAATTTAGTTACCCATATTAGCAAGAACACAATTCAGAGTTTTAGATGAAGAAATCATGAACTTACGTAAAGAGAATAATAAACCCAGAAATTCAACTTGAATTGAAAAGCCAAAGTCTTCAAAACGAACTTAGGAAATCAATAATTGCTAGAGTTGCAAATTAATCTCCAAAGTCACAAAGTAAAACTAGAATAATAATGTCTAACCCCTAAAAATGAGGTTTACATGCCCTATTTATAGAAAACAAATCCTAAATTAAAAGGGAAACAAATTAAGGAAAGTTTGTTCAGGCACGCGTCTTCATTCCACGAGACTGACTTACGGACAGTCGATGGATCTACGGTCCGTAAGTCCCTTCCATCAGCCAGGACTTAGAAAATATTTAGCTTCCAAAAATCAGCTTCTCTGAAGCAAACGACGAACTTGTAGTACGAACCGTAGATCGATCTACGGTCCGTCAATTCCCTCCGTAGCTTCACACTTAGAATCTTCAAAAATTAGGTACTGGAACCCTCGCAGTATCATTCTACGGATCACTCAGTACGGTCTGTAGATCAATCTACGGATCGTCAATGGCCACCGTGGTTCCACACTTGGTCAGATTTCCCTGATTGGGTGAAGCAAACCTGTGGCGCAAAGCGCCGGCGAATCATCAACAAGCAGGGGGGTCCGATTTCACGGAGCCCGCTGGATCAACAGTGGGGGGCACCCTCAGTAGTGCCCACATTAATAATCATAGCACTCTCAGTAGTGCTCTCTATCAATCTCTCCGCACCATCAGTGGTGCTCACAACGTCCCCCAAAACAGGCTGGACCTCTACAACTGGGGCAGAACTCGATGCCCCTGCAACTCTCTCACGCACCCTTTCCTGGCGTAACACTTCATCTAACATCGAATCCCTCCTTGCCTCCTTCTTATGCCGATGATGTCTCTTGTGAGCTTTCTCCTCCTCAGTGCAATGAGAACGGTGCCGCTTGCCTTTGGCATGTGTAGGGGCAAGCTCCTCCTCGGCGGTCCCACTGAATAGAGCATCTAGCACTGTATCATCAGCCAGTGCAGTAGGTGCAACCTGAGGCTCAACTGAAGGTGCGGCAATGATGGCATCAACGTCAGTCCGGAGGCTGGCTAAGTCAGCGTGCAAAGCAGATAGATCTATGGCCGGGGCTGATCGCTCGAGGACTCGCAATTCAAAGGCATCAAGGCGCTTATTAACAGCCTGGACCTTTCGGTCCATCATCCCCTCCATCCTGCGCTCCATTCTAGCCTCGGACTCGGCTATCGACTTTTGCATCCACGGCTGGATGCAGCAGGGTGGCCATCTGAGCTTCCAACTTCTGTACTCTTGCCAATGGGACAACAGTAGCTCCTAACTGTGGTGTGGATCGGGAAGAGCTAGGAGCCATACTAGCTGCCTGAGATAAGGAGCCCAGGATAGTGTGGTGTGATTTGGGATGCTTGGGTCACCGCCCTGTGCCTGCCCTATTGTGTCTGTAAGATCGGCACCCAACGGGGGTACCTCAACCTGAGGCTCTCTGCGAGGTGCTGCCACATTCGCCTCATCTCGAATGAGGCCGATGTCCAATGCCCCTGTAGGGTGGGTTAACTTGTCACAATGCCAGATCGGCACTACAGAGTCCCTGCACAAATGAAAAATTAGACATGGGAAGGGGTAAGTAGTGGAGGTCCTGAATGCCCTCTCGTGGATCTATGCCAGCAACATGCGGGCAAAGTTAGTCTCCACTCCTGCTACCAATGCCGTAACCATGATCGCTCTGTCCCACGTGACTCGATTGTCAGCTTTTGTAGGTGACACTCTGTTACGCACCAGCAGCAGAAGAACTTGGCCACAAAATTTAATGTGGCCTTCCGGATTCCCAACCTTGGAGCGGCGACCCATTCTGCACGCTCGCCATCTGCAGCAATGTACTTGGCCAACCATAGTAGAACAACCTCTCGCTGCTCAACGTTCCTCTGGAAAGTGCCACTCCGCACGATGTCCTATCTATAATCAAACTCTGCTGTGTTGAGAGACCAAGAGTGACCCGTGGTAGGACCATAGTGAAAACGTCTGATCGTGGCAGGTGATATGTCCATCAGACAACCTCGAACCAAAGTGGAAGTGAGAGGATCTTGAGCTAGGGGCTTTGACCGCTTGGAAATTGAACCGCGGAGAGTGGCAGCATAAGAAGCATAGAATTTCCTCACAATCTCCTCGCTATACGTTCCAGGGTCTCGAGCTATCCAGTCACACTTGTGAAGGTTGAACAGCCGGTGAATGTCCGAAACAGTGTGCAAGCTCTCCGTGAGGACTCTGCGCTCCTCTGTAATTAGTCAGGCCATCTTCTGTTTGTCGTTTACCATCTTGGCATCCCGATAAATTGGCCATTGGCCTTCTACACACCACCTATTTAGCTCGCAGGCTACAAGAGTGGGGTTATTATTCTGTGGTGCAGGTACGGACTCGGAGCTAGTTGCCTCATCAGACGAGTCTGGTTGGTCATTCTCACCAGACCCTGTGGCTGATTTAGCATTGGACCCTGCAGCATGGGCAGACTCGGATCCTGAAGAATAGGCAGACTCGGAGCGTGAAGCATGGGCAGACTTGGACCCGGACATATATCCCTCTGAACTGGAAGCAGCCCTAGTTGGAGACCCGATCAGTGTGTGCTCCTCATCAGACTGGAAGACAGTGACTACGTCGGGAAGCACCTTCCGGGGGCTGCCTCTGGTGCCTCGAGGTGCAGTGCGAGAAGTCCTAGTGTTGAGAGGAACATATGCTGGATCTGTGTCGGTGTCTGTGTCCTCATCGATTAATCAAAAACTAGGGGCAACAAATTTTGACTTGCCCCGTTTTGAGTAGGTGACCAGCTTTTTGGGTGCCATCGTACCTGCGGAGGTAATATCAGTGCCCAAGACTAACCATAGATAAACAATAAAAATTTTAGAACTATAACCGAACAGTGACAAAGCCCCAAGAAAATTTCAGACAGATGCTACAGTGGTCATCCACGGAGGAGACCTACGGTCCGTAGACTGATCTACGGTCCGTGGATCAGGGAACCAACAATATAGGTCGTAGATGAAAACCACAGAGTGCAGAATGGTCCGTAGATTAATCTACGGACCGTAGTCCACGTTCGTGGTTTCACACTTTGTAATTTTTTTTGTGTGCATCCAGTGACGAAACTCATCTACGGTCCGTAGATAGATCTACGTTCCGTAGATGGGGTATCGTGGATGCCATCTGTGCCAGGTTTCAGCCATATTTTGTCTAATCAATCATATTTGGCCTTATTTTTCAACATTAACGAAGCCTAATCATGCATTTCAACATTCAATTATGCTAGTTCTTCATTCTTAAGATTCCGACTGGTCATTTTACCAAACAATTTAGACAAGTTTTGGAACCCTAAGTCGAAACTTACATATAGACTTATAATCACATACAATAAAGCTACACAATCACTATCTATCGTTCCAAGAGCATTGTAATTTTTAAGTTTATCATGCAATTTCATCTAACAATTACCCAAGGTCAAGACCCAACTCCCGACTTTCTATATTCAATCTATGAATCGAAATTCAAAGTGAGGGGAAAGTCTATTACCTTACAAGCAACGAGGAGTGGGGTGATTGCGTGACGACACTAAGCTTAGCAAGACCAATGAATCACCTCTTTGCTACTAACCAAACACCGGACCCTTCTTGTGGAATATAGAATGGGTTTTAATTGAAATGGAAGGGAATTGGGGAATTTATGGAAGGGATGATATTATGGGGGAGTTATGGAGTGATTTAGGGAGTTTATGGGATGGGGGAAACGGTTTTGGGAGCAATGGAGGGAAGTGGAATGGTTTAAAAAAATGGGGGTTTTTAAATAGGGGGTCCGGGTCGGGTCAGACAGCCTTAGGGTTTGGACTCACGAGACCCCGTCTACGGTCCGTGAGTCGATCTACGGTCCGTTGATCAGGACCGTAGATCACTATTACACTTAGAAAAATTTAGAGGCTTACCTGGGATCTACAGACACCGTTTACGGTCTGTTGATGAATCGACGGACCGTCGATGGGGTCCGTAGACCTCTGCACCAGACCATTTTCTGTAGATTTATTTTGTGGTGTACCTGCACATGTAGCAACCAATAGGCTATTATATTTTTACATTATCTGGACACTTTTTAGACACGGACCCTATACTAATTCTAGCCAACACTAAGAACTAAAACACTAAAACACCTACCTAAATTTAGACAAAGACGCAATTAAACAGACAAAGCTAAACTACTAAGTGGAAAACAGAACCCTGTCGTTGGCTAGATTGTACATCTTGGGTTGCCCCCCAAGCAGCGCTTGATTTAACGTCGCAGCATGACGCAAGTGTCTTGATTACTCAAACTTCATCAAGATTGTAGTCCTCAATCACTTCTTGCACAGTTTCAGCATTTCCAAGATAGATCTTGATCCTTTGCCCATTTACCACGAACCTTGTTCCATCCCTATTTTCAAGCTCAACCGCTCCATGAGGGAGCACTTTTGTGAGCAAAAATGGCCCGGTCCATTTGGAGTTGAGTTTGCCTGGAAACAGGCGCAACCTAAAGTTGAATAGCAACACAAGATCACCAACCACAAATTTTCTCTTTTCAATTCTTTGATCATGAGACCTCTTCATCTTCTCTTTGTACAAGGCTGAACTTTCATAAGCTTTTAGGTGAAACTCATCAAGCATATTCAAGTCATTCATCCTTTGATTAGATGTGGCGCCCCAATCCAAATTTAACTTCTTCATTGCCCATATAGCCTTATGCTCTAGCTCTACTGGTAAATGACAAGACTTGCCATATACAAGTTGGTAAGGAGACATACCTATGGGGGTCTTGTATGCAGTGCGATATGCCCATAGAGCATCATCAAGCTTCCTTGACCAATCCGTTCTATTAGCATTCACAGTCTTTGCCAATATATGTTTGATCTCTCTGTTGGATACTTCAACTTGACCGCTAGTCTGTGGATGGTAAGGAGTGGCTACATTGTGACGGACACCATATTTCTCAAGTAGTACCTTGAACAACTTATTACAAAAGTGAGAACCTCTATCGCTAATAATAGCCCTCGGTGTACCAAATCTGGAGAAAATATTCTTTTTCAAGAATGCGGTGACATTTTTAGCTTCATTGTTGGAGAGCGCAACTGCTTCTACCCACTTCGATACATAATCAACCGCAACAAGAATATACTTCATCCCATATGAACTCACAAATGGACCCATAAAATCAATGCCCCATACATCAAACAACTCTATCACCAATATAGGATTCATTGGGATCTTTTGCCTCTTTGAAATCCCTCCTTCTCTTTGGCAACGATCACACGACTTGGCGAAATCATGAACATCTTGGTGGATGGTAGGCCAGTAGTACCCACATTGCAAAATCTTATGTGCAGTCCGAATACCACTATGATGCCTACCAACGGGTGATGAATGGTATGCTTCAAGTACACTCAACATCTCAACCTCGGGCACACAACGACGAATAATCCCATCAGCATAATTACGATACAAGTAAGGCTCATCCCAAAAAAATCTCTTCACATTATGCATAAACTTTTTCCTTTGGTGAAAAGAAAAATCGGGGGGCACAATATCGCTTGCCAAATAATTAGCAAAGTCTGCAAACCAAGGAATCAAATCATGAGAAGCAACCAATACCTGTTCATCTGAAAAAGTATCATTAATTTCAGCCCTATCTCCAAGCTTTAGCATAGCCTCTTCCTCTAATCTGGACAAGTGATCGACAACTTGATTTTTGGTCCCCTTTCTATCTTTTACTACAAAATCAAACTCTTGCAGCAACAATACTCATCTAATCAATCTTGGTTTTGCATCCTTTTTCGCCATCAAATACCTCAATGCAGAATGGTCAGTATGCACTATGACCTTAGTACCAAGCAAGTAAGATCAAAATTTCTTGAATGCGAAAACCACCGCAAGAAGTTCTTGTTCGGTCACAATATAGTTATTCTGTGCCACATTTAGAGCTTTGCTAGCATAGTAAATAGGGTGAAGAATTTTCTCTCGTCTTTGTCCCAATACTACACCAAGCGCCAATCCACTCGCATCGCACATTACCTCAAACGGTTGTCCTCAATCTGGTGAAATAATGATTGGTGCTGTAACCAACTTCTTCTTCAACTCTTCAAATGCTCTAAGAAAATCATCATCAAAATAGAAATTACACTCCTTCTTGAGCAGTTTGCATAACGGATGTGCAATTTTGGAGAAATCTTTGATGAATCTCTTATAAAAACCTGCATGCCCTAGAAAACTTCTAACACTTTTTACAGAAATAGGTGGTGGAAGCTTTTCTATTACCTCAACTTTAGCTCTATCAACCTCAATACCTTTCTCTGAAATTCGATGACCCAACACTATACCTTCTTTAACCATGAAATGACACTTCTCCCAATTCAGCACCAAGTTGCAGTCTTCACACCTTTTAAGCACCTCGGCCAGATGATCTAGACAACCATCAAAAGAATCATCTACAACTGAAAAATCATCCATGAACACTTCAATAGTATCCTCCACCATATCCAAAAATATCGATATCATACACCGCTGGAAGGTTGCTGGAGCATTGCACAACCCGAATGGCATCCGTTTGAAAGCAAAAGTCCCATATGGGCAAGTGAAGGTGGTCTTCTCTTGGTCTTCTAGAGCTATATAAATTTGATTGTAGCCCGAATACCCATCAAGAAAACAATACCAACCCTTTCCTGCAAGTCTATCCAACATTTGGTCCATGAATGGCATAGGAAAGTGGTCCTTTTCTGTCCATGCATTCAATTTCCGGTAATCCATACAAACTCTCCATCCAGTAACGGGCCTCATTGGAACAAGCTCATTTCTTTCATTTGGAACCACGGTGATACCTCCCTTTTTAGGCACACATAGCACAAGACATACCCAACTACTATCTGCAATAGGATAAATAACTCCTGTATCCAGCCACTTGATGATCTCCTTTTTAACTACCTCTTGCATAGGTGGATTTAATCTTCTCTGGTGCTCGATACTAGGCTTATGATCAGGCATGAGTTGGATTTTGTGAGAGCAAATACCGGGGGGGATCCCAATAATATCTGCAATAGTCCACCCAATAGCTCGCTTGAACCTTTTTAACACAGTCACTAAGCACTCTACTTGCCTTACATTCAAATCTGTTGCAATGATGACCGACAAAGTATTCTCTTCGCCCAAGTATACATACCTCAAGTGCGGTGGTAGAGCCTTAAGCTCTAATTTCAGTGCCTCCACAATAGATGGTCTTGTGGGTGGGGACTCACGATTCTTCATGTCTAACTCATACTTCTTTGGTGTGGACCGATACTCACACTTATCGAGTGAGACTGCCAATTCATCATACTCTTCAATACCATCACTATCGAAATTCATCATAACTGCTGCTAGTGCCTCAACACCTAGTCGCTCTTCAATTTGCACTTCTAACCCACTCTCCACTAACAGATACTGTTTGGAGCTCACCATTCTACTTCATGGACCTACAAATATTGAAAGTTGCTTCTTCATTGTTCAGTCTTAACTTCATCTACCCCTTTTCTATATCAACCAACGCACGCCCTGTGGCAAGAAATGGTCTCCCAAGGATGATGGGAACCTCAAAATCAACCTCACAGTCAAGTATCACAAAATTCGCCGGAAAGATGAAAGACTCTACTTTCACTAGCACGTCATGGAGTACACCAATGAGCCTCTTCACAGTTCGATCGGTCATTAGTAACCGCATTGCAGTGGGCTTTGGGTCCCCTAGACCCAACTTCTTGTAAATAGACAAGGGCATGAGGTTGATGCTAGCATCAAGATCACACAATGCCTTAGCTAAGTGTAACAACCCTATAGTACATGGGATCATGAAAGCACCAGGGTCTTTCTTCTTCTGCACTAGAGATCTTGTAGCAATAGCGCTACAATGCTGCAATCTATCATCATCTTCAAAACTCACAGACCTTTTCTTTGTCACCATATCTTTCATAAACTTTGCATACCCAGTCATTTGCTCCAAGGCCTCTATCAAAGGAACATTGATAGAAAGCTGCTTCAACATAGTAATAAACCTGCGATATTTACCATCTTCGGTCTTCTTCACTAACCTCTGTGGAAAAGGTGGTGGAGGTCTAGGTATGGGGACCTCTTTTTGAGATATCTCCGCTTCTTGCTCTGTCGCAGTCTCAGATTCTTCTCTAACTTCCACCACATCATCTTCTTTTCTAATCTTAGCATCTACCACAGACGGCATAGGTGGATCTATGGTTTGCTTAACCCCTCGAGTAGTAATTGCCATACAATGACCATCATTCTTTGGATTCTGGATGGTGTTGCTAGGAAGAGTGCCAGGTTGAGGGTTCACTGTAGTAGACAACTGATTCATCTGTTGCTCTAGATGCTTTATTGACACTGTATGGGCATCAACCTTTTGACCAATACCAGACAAGTCGTTTCTCATCTCCTTAACATTCTCATCAGTTGCATCAAAACTTCTCATCATCTTCTGCATCATATCTTCAATACGTGACATATTACCTCCAGCTTCCCTAGCACCAGATTCCTGATTTTGAGGGGGAACATAGGGTCCAACCCGATCATTTCTGTTGCCATAGTTGTTCCTGTTGTAGTTGTTGTCGCGATTGAAGTTCGATCCCGGACATAGTGACCCTCTCGGTTGTAATTTCCATAGTTCCGACATTGGTTCCCTTGACCTTGGCGCCAATTTTCCGTGTTGGATCCTTGGGCATTTGGTCGGAAACCCCTCGTCTGATCATTCATAGCATAAGCATCCTCTTTATAGTAACACTCCTTAATTGGTGGTGGAGTTCTAGTTAAGTAGTTTACAACATTTACCTTTTCTGCTCCTCCACTCACATGTTTTAATACCAACCCCAACTCTGTCCTCATCTGGGCCATCTCTTCACGAATATCATCTGCAGAGTTAACAGTTGTATTATGAATGACAAATGTGTTTCTCCCAGTATCTGACCTCTTAGTGCTCCATGTTTTATTGTTGCAAGAGATCCTCTCTAATTTTTCAACAATCTGTGCATATGTACAATCACCTTATGAACCTCCAACAATAGTGTCAAGAACTGCTTTATTGTTATCATCCTGTCCTTGTTAGAAAAATTCCTTCAGCGAATCATTATGAATACGGTGGTTTGGAACACCTCTTACGAATGCAGTGAATCTGTCCCAAGAGATGCTCACAAACTCTCCAGGTAATGCTACCAAATTGTTGACCCTATCTTTGTGATTGAGCTTCTTGGACATTGGATAGTACTTCGATCGGAACACCTCCGCAAGTTGGTCCCATGTAAATATTGAATTATAAGGAAGCTCAGTGAACCATACTACAGCATCGCCTGTTAGTGACAAAGGAAACACTCGTAATCCAATGACATCCAGATCTAAATCTGGTCTACCTACACAACTTTTACAAACCACCCTTAGCTTGGCTAAGTGAGCATGCGGATCCTCCGATGGCGATCCTGAGAATAAGCCTCATGCTGTAAGCATCTGCATCAAACTGCTAGTCACTACAAATGTGTGCCCTGGAGGTAGAGGGGGTAAGACAATAGGTCCATCAGAGTCTTCTATATTCATGTTGCCCCGATAGTTGTCATGTTGTCGTGGGCCTAGTGGATCTTATGCCCTCAACGCATACCCCAATCGATTTTCAGCTAGAACTTGGTTGTCCCCACCAACTACCTTCTGTTGTTGTAACTCAACTGCATCATTTAGATTTCCTCCGATAGGATCAATTGGATCTATTGTATTGTTCATTCTTCGCAAAGTGCGGTTCAGCTTTGGATCGTAAGGAGTAAGTGGTTCACTCTGGCTCCGTGTACTTGACATACACTAGAGTTAAAACCTGAGAGAGACAAAAACAAAGAGAAAAAGTAAAATTAGAAAATATTTGACTAACGTTCAATAATGTAGTTAAAATAAATCTAAAAGCCAAATTCCCTGGCAGCAGCGCCAAAATTTGATACGCTCAAATTACACCTCCCTACAGAAGTATAAGTGATCGTTATCAAGTAAAGAACCCAACTTGTAGGTTGGGGTCGATCCCACGAGGAAAATGGTTTACACTTTACTTTAACCAACAATTATATTCAATTAGTCAAATTACTTCCAGAAATAGATAATTAAAAGGGGGTTTGTTTGTGTGAAACAAATAGTAAGAATTTAATAAGTAATCAGTAAAAACAACTCAATTTTGGTTGTTATCAAGGTAAGAAAAATAACTAGGGTATACGTGTTCCCCACAAGCTCATAACGCAATAATCCTAGTAACAACAATCCTTTCCTAGTGTATTACATGCAAAGTGATAAGTTAGGTATCTCTAAATCCTTGGTCCGGCATCTAGAGAATTTCACCCAGCACCTTGGTCTGGCTACGTGTGTATAATTTACTAACCCTTACATTTACCTCATATTAGACATCATAATCGATTTTGGCTTAGTTATTACTTCGCACCAATCGACACTAGCCTATTAGATAGTATTACACTAAATCTATGTTGACAATTCTTTTCTTGTTGATTACCTCCTTGGTCCGGCAAGTAGCAACAAGACGAGTTCTAACGCGTGCACTCGTTAAAAAGACTTCTAAACGAAAGAATTATCAATGCATGCAAAACACTATTCAAGAATTGTTTATTTACTATTCATAATTTGTTAATCGCTCGTGGTTCCCACAACCCTAGTTGTGGATTTAGTTACCCATATTAGCAAGAACACAATTCAGAGTTTTAGATGAAGAAATCATGAACTTACGTAAAGAGAATAATAAACCCAAAAATTCAACTTGAATTGCAAAGCCAAAGTCTTCAAAACGAACTTAAGAAATCAATAATTGCTAGAGTTGCAAATTAATCTCCAAAGTCACAAAGTAAAACTAGAATAATAATGTCTAACCCCTAAAAACAAGGTTTACATGCCCTATTTATAGAAAACAAATCCTAAATTAAAAGGAAAACAAATTAAGGAATGTTTGTTCAGGCACACGTCTTTATTCCACGAGACTGACTTACGGACCGTCGATGGCGTAAGTCCCTTCCATCAGCTAGGACTTAGAAAATATTTCAGCTTCCAAAAATCATCTTTTCTGAAGCAAACGACGGACTTGTAGTACGGACCGTAGATCGATCTACGATCCGTCAATCCCCTCCGTAGCTTCACACTTAGAATCTTCAAAAATCAGGTACCGAAACCCTCGCAGTATCATTCTACGGATCACTCAGTACGATCCGTAGATTAATCTACGGACCGTCAATGGCCACCGTGGTTCCACACTTGGTCAGATTTTCCTGATTTGTCATCCATACCTTGCCTGCTGATCTACGATCCTCACCCACGGACCGTGAATGGACCTACGGTCTTTAGATCACCTTCGTGAATACCCTTTTTCTGTATTTCTTTCAGCTGTCTTTATACCTCCGCACCTGAACATCTTTCCTGCAAAATACGATAAAAACACATAAAAACCAATACAAAAGGCCCTAGACACACATAACTTGTAAGTAAAATGTATTAGAAATACCGTAAACTCACGGTATATCACCAATGTGTGCCATGATTCAACACTTGATTATATACTTATGAGTAGGTACATTATGAGTGTGATTGTGTTGATTGGATCGGGTGTCATGTTCCGACACATATATTGGATCGGGTGTCATGTTCTGACACATATATTGGATCGGGTGTCACGTTCCGACACACTAACAGATTGGGCATGGGTTCTATGAGAGGACCATTAATTGTCATATTTACTTGTATTGAGAATGTGGAATTGTACATTGCTCCTGAAATGATAACCAATGTGTATATATATTTTGTACGTGTCATGTTTACTATGTTATAATTGCTTATATATGTTTTGCTTACTGGAATAGCCACGTGATCCTACTAGTACACTGTGGTTGTGTACTGATACTTCACTTGCTCGTTCTTTGTTGAGTACAGGGCATCTTCATGCGGCTATTGATAGACCTCAGCTAGGAGATCAGTGATCGAGACCGAATTTCAAGGGTGAGCCAGTTCTTTCAGGCTGCCATGGAGTCTTTCCTATTGTTTAGTCTATTTCTTTCAGACTTAGACTATTTAGATATTTCTTATGTTAGTTGGGGTTGTACCCCTTTTTCTTAGACTTGTTACACTTTAGATGTTTTGGTACGATGACTTTCAGTTTCTAGGGGTTGAAATTCCGCAATATTTTGGTTTGTTATGGAGTTTATGGGAACTCCATTTTTATTCTTCATTTAAACATGCTTTCGTATCTTTAAATGGTTATATTTTGGGTTAGTTTTCTTAGTTGGGCCGTATTAATGGTTCTTCCATCGGAGGTTAGTGTGGGTGCCAATCACGACGATTTGGGTCGTGACAATAACTCAGTAACAGACTAAAGTTTCTGTTTGTCCTCTTTATAAACTTTTCCCCAGATACCTGTATATACATGATATATACATGAAGAATCATTCCAGATACAGTGAAAAAAGAAAGGATATATTAACATGTTCAGATATACAAGAACTTATGTGATATAATTGAGATACATAATTGAAGCTATATTCATAGAATCTTACTAGGATACATGTGCATAATTGACAGATACAGAAAGACTTACTCTAGTATAGTGATAAAAAATTTAATTTTTTTAAAAAAAAATTTCTAATTTTTTTAAGCATCATTTTTTTCATAGATATATATAATCTTAACTCAGATATATGTATACTTTATCAGATACACGAACTCTTAATTATATACATATGTATATTTTGTCAGATACATATTTTGACCATTGTCTCTTCTCCTCTCCTATTCGTACTTGTCACGCCTCGAGCCTATACCCTGAACGTGACCGATACTGGAAATTATTGTTATTCTCAAGCAAACCCTTAGTCTGACCTGCTACTAATAAATACTATGACACTATGCAGAAGCTTTTAAAAGATGAGT
The DNA here is from genome assembly GCF_019186545.1 of Solanum stenotomum. Taxonomy (NCBI): domain Eukaryota; kingdom Viridiplantae; phylum Streptophyta; class Magnoliopsida; order Solanales; family Solanaceae; genus Solanum; species Solanum stenotomum. Next base: position 33,376,235 of record NC_064291.1, on the reverse strand, counting down.
ATGCAACAAATTTAGAAAACAACTCAACAATTTTATTTGAGAAAACATAATTTGAATATGTATAATATACATATATTTGCAAAATAAAAATGAAAGTTATAACTCAATTGACTTATCTATGAAACCTCTAATATATTGAAGATAGGTTTTGATGGGACAAGACCTCAGGCTACCCAAATACTCTACTAACTACGCACATTTAAGATAAACTGGAGCCCCCGAAAGCAAGAAGGTTTCATTAATGCTGGATGAAAGTGATCACAATGTTGTATGTGTTGTAGATCCTGAATACCTGAATTTGCATCATTAAATATGCAATGTCGAATGATGTCAATACATGCAATGTACGGTATGTAAAATAACTTAATGAAAGAACTAGCTAAAACTGAACATAATGGGTTGAATGAATAACTCTGAAGATAACTGAAATAAAGTCAACTGAATAGAGAAAAATAGAATTTTCAATTGAAAAACTAGGACATGTTTAAAAACTGTCAGGAATGGCAACAGCGCGGGATGAATTTAGTCTAATGCGGGGTGAGGCTAATTTGGCTTTATGCGGGTGTGGGGCGAATTTAAACTTTTTGTAAATAATTTAGTGCGGGTGCAAGGTGGGTTGCGAGTTCCCTCTCTTCACATAAAATTTATTGTACTTTCATTTTTAAAATTAACAATTGCATTTTAAATTGATTTCACGATTCTGAATTCAATTATTTCTTGAATATTGTAGTCCAATTTGATTAAAATTCTCCTTCTTGCTAATTGTAAAATAAAGTTACTCATTATAATAAAGTTATTAACTAACAGATAATATAACTAGACCAATTTGTTTATAGGCAACTACTAGAAGTTAAAAACTCACATGAGTATGATTAATATAATTGATAATCACACTTATTTAGAATATGTGATAAAAATGCTAATCTTAATAATAAGAGATAAGGGTCAAAAACATACCTAAACAATCTCATTTTTTTTAAAGTTTCATACCTAAATTATTGAGAGTTTGAGTTTCATGCTTAAACTATCAATTATTAGTTTGAGAAACACACCTCTCTCTTTTATTACACTCTCATCATGGTGCGTAATACACTCTCTCTTTTATTTTAAAAAAATTGTCACATCACACTCCACATTGACAAAACATTCAACCTTGACAAAAATTAAATAAATTATTAGTATTAATTAAAGTGTTATTATTTCACTAAACAATATAAAATAAAATGTAAAATATTTTTGTTACCCTACTCCACACTTCTTCTCCCCACACTCCCCCCACCCCAATTTTTTTTAATCCAACTATGGGCATTAGCCCATTTATTAGCTGAGAAAATAAAACAACACCCCAATTTTTTAAGTTTATTTTTTACAAAAATATTTTATGAAAGTTTTTAAAAAATGTCTTACTTCATC
>NC_064291.1:33003727-33009647 GCF_019186545.1 Solanum stenotomum | reverse complement strand
ATATATATATAGATGTATATATGTATATATATATATATGTAAATTTATTAAATTAAACTTCTGTTGATGTGTAGTTAAATTATATATATATATGTATCTCTCTCTCTCTCTATATATATATACATATATACATCTATATATATATGTAATTTTAAATAAATTTATATAATAATAAATACGTTTAAATAAAAACTAAAATGAGTTGTTTGTAAAATGTAATAGGCCGCGTTTGCAAATATAGGTTGTAAAATCCTACTCAGTACTCCCTCTTCCTACTCCGTCATCTTGTTTGTAGTAATTTGCTACTAAATCTATGTAATTTCTCCCAAAATTACTTTTTTTTTTACTTTGTTCATCTCTTTTCCTTAACCCATGTTCTTAGCACCTGCTTCTTTAACCACACCCTGGGACACAGTCCTTTTGGTTCCATAACCATGGTGGACTCTCAACTTCCCTAGGCATTTACAGGTTAATCCATCGGGGTTACTAAGAAGATAAGGAACTAACCATTTACTAAGAGTAATTTAAGCATTATATAAACATAAGCATTATATAAACATTATAGTAACACTATACTAAACATAATAATACAATCATAGTATCTACAGGATATAGGGAGAAAATTACGAAGATCTAGAAAAGCTAATAACTACTTACATGATAATGGCCGGAATGAGGTTTCCCTTTCGGGAGTCCCCGAGTTACCTTGCAGCTACTTGAAAATTAAAACACTCTCACACTTTGTACACAAACACTTACTCACACTTTTTTTTTTTTTGAAAGGGAAGGGGAATATGTAAACTATTACACAAACTTCTTTACTTGATGCTCTTCTTACACTTCGCTCTATCTCTCTTCTTGCAACATGGTTCTATTTATAGAAGTCCCTCCGGATTTGAAATTCGGATTTCAATTTCTAAAAACTTTCTTCACCTGCCGGGTGCTCTTTGGGCCCCATCGTCACATGGCTTTGTTGAAACCTTTTTTGAAATTGAGTGTCCTTCTTTTGTCTTCTTGTGATAGTGGAGTTGTAGTGGAGTCTTCTTTATCATAATGGACCTGTAGTGGGGTCTTCTTTATCTTGAATGCTTGTGATGTCATTGCTTACGTATTTTACTAGGTGTCCAGGTTGTGTAGTGCTATTGAATCAAAACTCATCCCTGAATCATTGTCTTCATTTGGGTCGTAATGTTGATTAAATTGGTCTGATATATTATTTTCGTCACTGCTACTCTCTAAGTCTTCGTGGTCTGAATTTGTTGGATCTGGTTTTGGATTTTATCGTATAATTTTTTCTTGTATTACCTCCTTTGTCTTTTCTGTGAGCAATTTGTAAAGAGAACTTTTTATTATTTTTTCTATCCTTTTATTATTTTTTTTTTCTTTTTTGGAGGAATCCTTTTGTTCTTTTACTTGTCTCTGCCATTGTACTGAAACTTGCTGGTAAAATTCTTACACTTTTTGGTAAAGTGTCAACCATCAACGGATTTGATGAGTCTTTACCCGCTACCATTTGAACGGGACTAGCTGTACCTTTAGCTGGTACAATAGCTTTTTCTACATTCGTTGGGGAATGTACACCCGTCTTATCCATTTTGTAGTGAGATGGAGAACTCTTACCTTGATCGGTATTTCCAAGTAAAAATTTTATCCTCTCTTGTAGTGAGTGGATATGTTGAGTCATCTTTTATTTTTCTGTTTCTAGTCTTTCGATCGTCTGATTTAGTCTTTTGAATCCTTCCGTCATTGAGGAACAATGATCGCAGAAAATTATTCTGTCCGTGTCTTTCTGAATATTGTATTGCAAAGATGGTCTTGAAATTTGTCTCAAAGCTGGGCTTATGAAATAGTTAGGCCCGAGTGTTCCTCTGGCATAGTCTAATGCTTCATTCAAATTAGTGAATCCCTTGAAAAGTGGGGTAGGAAAGTCTTTAATTGAATCTACTACTTCTATCCATGTCTGAAATACTCCCTGTAACTTTCCTTGGACTACTACATAAAATTTGAATTTTTTGTCTTCATTTTTATCCGTAAAATAATGGCTTAATGAGTTTACTACTGACACGAAATAACTGTTGTCTCGAGGAATCTTGTTGTACGCTATCCATAGGTTGTCTATTAAGCACCTTTGAGGTCTATCTATCTTCGTTTCTGGTCTAACCCTGAAACTTAGATTAGATGGAGGATAGAAGATTAAATTTTGTTTACCAAAATATATTCTTTCCATGCTCGTTGTATTTTGTCTTGTTTGTGGTTGAAATAAAGTATTTCCTAAGAGAGTCTGCAACAAGTCTTTGTCTTTCTGTCCACTTGAGCTTGAACTGGATGCTCTGTCTTTATCTGTACTCATGCTGAAGACAAATAGTTAGTTTTCATAAGTCTGCTTAGTTGATCTGCTAAAGAATTATCTTTTCCCTTTATTTGTTCTAAAGATATATTGTATATTGACGTAGCGTCTAAAAAATTTAACCATCTTCTTTTACTACTATTTTTTCCTTCTATTTTTTGGTGGAATTTTACAATAGCCTCACAATCTGTTCTTACCAAAATTTCTTGTTTGTTAATAATGTATAATTTAAAACTATTTAAACCATATATAACTGCTAAAATTTCTACATCTATGCTACTCATATTTCCTTTTTCTTTGTATTTTCCACTGTGATAAGCGCAAATTTTTTCGTCTTTTTTATCTCCATATTTATTGTTTTTTGTTTTCAAAACTGCCCCCCATCCTTCGAGGCTTCCATCCGTTTCTACTATTGGGTAATCTGTTTCTAGTGGGAGGGCTAAATCTGGTATATCTTTAACCATTTGTTTGAGTTTTTGTACTAGTTTTATGTCTTCCATATTAAAAGTCTTTTGTCCACGACTTCCCGTTTTAGAGTATAGGGGTCCTGCTACCTTTCCTAGAACTTTGATGAAATTTCGTGCATAATTTAGTATTCCTAGAAATTTTTGTAAGTCTTTAGTATTGTCTAATTTATCAGGCATGTCTAGAACCTTTTTTGCTATATGGGGTTGTAATTTTATCTTTCAATTTCCAATTTCTACTCCTAAGAATTTTATAAGAGTCTTACATAATTCCATTTTCTTCTTGCTAATTATGATTCCATTGTCTATGAACAGTTTAAAAACCGTTTGTAAATGTCCTAGATGTTCATTGATATTATTACTAAAAACTAAAATATCGTCTACGTAAACTAAAATAAAGTTTTTATAGTCTCTAAATATATTATCCATCTTTCTTTGAAAGATTGGAGGGGCTGTTTTTAAATCGAAGGGTATTACCAACCATTCGAAATGTCCTTCTGGGTAGGTAAAGGCTGTCCACTCTATGCTATCTTCATGCATTTTGACTTGCCAATATCTGGACTTACAGTCAAACTTACTAAAAAATTTTCTTCCTTGTATCCGATTTATTAGTTCTGATTTGTCTGGCAATTTATATCCATCCATTCTAGTGTTGTCGTTAAGTCTTTTATAGTTTATTACCATCCTAGCTTTTCCTCTTAGTATTTCATTGTGATTTCGTACCATGAATGCGGCTGACCTATGCTTTGAAGTTGACCTTCTTATTACCCCTAGATTTAATAATTCCTTTATTTGATCTTCAAATTCCCTCAGGTCTTCATTCGTGGATTCTATTGAAGCAGTTTTAACAGTATATTCTGGGTTAATAATATCAAGTCTGCAGGTTATATGATTGGCTTCCCAGTGCTTCAGAGGTCTTTCTCCAATTATTTCTAGTTTATCTAAGATGGAAATTACTTCGTCTAGGTCCTTCTGGTTTTTTATAACTCCTATATGTTGTAATCCTTTCTTAAAATTATAAAGTTCAGTATTTATTTCTATTAAATCATAATTTTTCTCTATTTGTATATCAGATAAACTTAATTCTAAGAGTTCAATTTCTTTAATTTCTTCCTCTTCTGTAATAACATGTAATTTAGTACAGTTACATTCTTTCCCTTTATCACATTTTAATGTATTTGTATTATCAGTATTTTTAACATACCTTGATTTTGTAGGAACATGCTCTGTTGTTATGGAGGTTTGAGTCATGTTTTTAGAAAATATTATTCCATCTCTAGTGAGGAGACAACTTCCGTTATTATGTAATAAGAAATCTAAGCCTAAAACAAAGTCTATCCTAATATTTAAATCTCTAACCCATATTTTTTCTAATTTATAAGTTGGTTTATAGAAGTCTGCGCATGTGTTTAAAAAACTTATTTGAGCATTACTAACATAATGTTTGTATATATTTGAAGATCCGTCCATTTGCATGGCGCTTTGTGGTTCGGGAAAATCCTTTATTATTTCTGTAGGCAGGATATTTCTATTTATTATACTTTTTGTACATCCCGAGTCTACTAGAGCTAAAGTTTCTATTTCATAGTTTTGGATCCTTATTCTTGTTAATATTTTGATAGTATTGATCTTTTTGTCTTCATTACAAATTAATCCTTCAAACAATTTGTATTCTTCTTTTTCATTTAAGAGCTCAATTTCTTCCTCTTCTTCTACCTTTTCTTTTCCTTTTTCTAGTTTATTTATTCTGTCTTCTAAACTATCAATCCTTTTTTCTAAGGACATTAATGTTTTTTCTTTTATGCTCATGGTCTGGTCTACAACTTTAATGTTAAATATTTTATTGATGCACATGAGGCATCCTTCTATATAGCAATTCGTACATTTAGCTCTTCTGTCTTTACTGGGATACCCTGTACAATTAAAACATTTTTGGCTATCTAAACCTTTCCCTTTTGAGAATTGGTGATCGCAATGTATATTGACAAACGTAAAATCCTTGATGTCTAATTTTTCTAATCCGATCTCATTTATTAAAGTTTCTTCTTCTGAATCAGACGAGTCGTGTTGTCTTCCTTCTAAAGCCTCTATACTTATTACTGAATATATACTTTCGTTATCTGACATGTATTCATCTACATTTATCAAGGTTTCTTGGAAATCTTCTATGAGCTGGGAGTTTCGCGTTCTACTATTATTTCTTCCTGGACAAGTGTTAGCTAGATGTTCTTCACTTCCGCATGTAAAACAAGATAGTCTATTTTTATAGATTATGTTATTATTATGTTTTCTTACATGTCTATCCTTATTTAGATAAGGCTTTTTTGCCGTAGATTTTCTTAGATAATAATTTTTCTTTGGTTTGTAGTCTTGGTTATTTTGATATTTTCTTCTATATTTCTTATTTGGTGTACTCTGATCATAGCTTTGTGTTGTATATATATTTTTACAAAATCCAGTCTCATTTTGCTTTAATTGTTTTTGTATTTGTATATTTGTACACTTTTCTTGTAATATTTCCATAACATGTTGTATTTTATGTCCGATAGACCAATTAGCATTTGGAATTTGCATTACTCCTTCTCTTTTGTTCCATCTTTCTTCTATTTCTCTTCCTAGGGCTCCAGGGAGTTTATTAAAAAGTTTTTTTCCTAAGCTTTGATCAAACGCATTACCGCTTATAGCACATAAATAGAAATAATCATTTAAAAAGTTTTTGATATGGCTCCAGTTTGTAATGCTAAGTTGTTCTAGCTTTATTAATGCATTCTTTTGTAATACTACTAATCCGCTATTAGGGTCTTCTCCTGTTATTAAGTTGTGTATTTTATTAGTGAAATTATACGGATTTGGTCCCATATTTACTAGTTCTTGGAATTCTTGAGGGTAAGTTACCTTATATGCTTCCCACATTCCTTTGATTGATTCTCCTAAAAAGGTTTCCATGTATCTATACATAGTTTCTGCATCTGTTTCACTATAATGATGTATGTAATCTGCTACTACTATTCCTTTCCATACATCTATTACTGAGTTCCATAATTGAGGGTCATGAGCTGCTATATTTAATATCTTACCTCTATCTCCTCCATCTTGAAGCTTGATAGGG
>NC_064291.1:32996991-32998455 GCF_019186545.1 Solanum stenotomum | reverse complement strand
AATTTCAACATTACAAAAATAAAAATACCGACCTCCGGAGGTCAGAATTTCAACATTACAAAAATAAAAATATCGACCTCCGGAGGTCAGAATTTCAACATTACAAAACTAAAAATACCGACCTCCAGAGGTCGGAATTTAAAAAAATAAATATTCCGACATAAAATAAAAACCGACCTCGAGAGGTCAGTAAATACCGACCTCCGGAGGTCGGTATTTATAGGTCGGTATTCACAGTTTTTTTAGTAGTGTAAACCTTCTACTCTGAATACGAAGTTTGTCACGACCCAAAGTACCCCCTAGAAGTGACATGACACATAGGACCCCAAAAGGCCCTACATAAACCACTTAGCATACATCACAGGATAAAAGAATTAAAGAGTTTAAAAGACAGCTTTATATCAAAGTGTTTGATAAAATGAAGCGGAAGTCAAAATAGTCTCAAAGCCTTATATTACATCAAGAGTGATTGGGACGTAACTTATGCATCACATACAATATCTTAAATTAAAGACGATAAGAAATAAAATGTTTGGTCCTCGGAACATGAGGACTCACCATTTCTGACAACTACTAAAGTGATCACTAGCCATGAGGATACGATATAGGAGCGTCTGGCCCTACATTAGTGAAACATGTAGGCAAGAGTATGCGTTAGTACAAATAATGTACCAAGTATGATAGCAATGCATAAAAGTTATGAAATCATGCTAAAAGGACATTTCGTGATATACAAAGACCAAGTTAACGCATAAGATAAGATCTTAGAAACATAATCATATGATCATGGTCAATGCAAGTAAAAATCATCTTTGAACACATGTGAGATACTTTTAGAAATAACCTTAGCTCATCATTATTGTGGGAGATTTACCTTTAACCGACATAGAAACCATGTGAGCTATAACATGGAATCTAGTGTCTACCCCACACCGAAAAGGGGTGTCCTACTTACCAAGGTAAGGACCATGAAATTGTATCTTACGTGGATCCACTAGATAATATCTGTCACGCCCTAAGCTACCCCCGAGACGCGGACACGGGACCTAGGACCACAAGTGATCCCAAGCTAACCCTGCTGGCATGATCATGAGCATACTAAAGATAATAAACTGATGCGGAAGCTAAATCATAAATAAATCTGAAAAGATAGAGAATGCTCATATACTATAACTGAATATATCAAATCTGAGAGTTTAATACAAAGAAGTTATCAAACTCAAATACTAAGCTGAATCTAACTATGTCTGAAATAAGCCTCTAAACTGACTAGAAATGTTGGGACATGCCCCAACTAGGTCTAGCAAAACTGAAACTAAAGACTAAAATACTGAAAAGAAACTCATGACTATTGTCCTCGGAGAATGAGGACTCACCACTGATTCTGCTGAACTGGAGATCGGGAACCGATCTAAGCGTGATCTGGATGCTGAGAACCTGAACCTACATCACGAGAAGATGTAG